>NW_013952979.1:251252-266114 GCF_001266775.1 Austrofundulus limnaeus
ATTCATCCATCCATCCATCATCCATCCATCATCCATCCATCCATTCATCCATCCATCCATCATCGTTCCTCCATCATCCATCCATCCATCCATCCATCATCCATCCATCCATCCATCCATCATCCATCCATCATCCATCCATCATCCATCCATCATCCATCCATCCATTCATCCATCCATCCATCATCGTTCCTCCATCATCCATCCATCCATCCATCCATCATCCATCCATCCATCCATCCATCATCCATCCATCATCCATCCATCCAAAATCCATTATTCCATCCATCATCCATCCATCCATCCATCCATCATCCATCCATCATCCATCCATCATCCATCCATCATCCATCCATCCATTCATCCATCCATCCATCCATCATTGTCTCTCCATCATCCATCCATCATCCATCCATCCATCCATCATCCATCCATCATCCATCCATCCAACATTCATTATTCCATCCATCATCCATCCATCATCCATCCATCATCCATCCATCATCCATCCATCCATTCATCCATCCATCCATCCATCATTGTCTCTCCATCATCCATCCATCATCCATCCATCCATCCATCATCCATCCATCATCCATCCATCCAACATTCATTATTCCATCCATCATCCATCCATCATCCATCCATCATCCATCCATCATCCATCCATCCATTCATCCATCCATCCATCATCCATCCATCATCCATCCATCCATTCATCCATCCATCCATCATCGTCTCTCCGTCCATACATCCATACATCCATCATCCATCCATCCATCCATCCATACATCCATCCTCCATCCATCCATCATCATCCATCCATCCATCATTATCCATCCATCCATTCATCCATCATCCATACATCCATCATCCATCCATCCATCATTATCCATCCATCCATTCATCCATCATCCATACATCCATCATCCATCCATCATCATCATCCATCCATCATCATCATCCATCCATCCATCATCATCCATACATCCATCCATCATCCATCCATCCATGTGTCCATCCATCATCCATACATCCATCATCCATCCATCATCATCATCCATCCATCCATCATCATCCATCCATCCATCATCATCCATACATCCATCCATCATCCATCCATCCATGTGTCCATCCATCATCCATCCATCCATCCATCATCCATACATCATCATCCATCCATCCATCCATCATCATCCATACATCCATCCATCATCCATCCATCCATGCGTCCATCCATCATCCATCCATCCATCCATCCATCATCATCATCCATCCATCATCCATCCATCCATCCATCCATCCATCCAACATTCATCCATCATCATCCATCCATCCATCCATCCATCCATCCATCTGTAGCAAAATTGTAATAAATTAATTAGAAATCTTAATAAAATAGCAGAAAACCAATTGATCTCTTGTAAAATCTTTATTCTCAATCTGACTCCAATCGGGCCCACAGCAGCAGGTCATGAGAGAAAAGGCCTTGGTTCTTATCAGAACAAAAACAGCAACAATCCCTGTCAGGAGCCTGGTCTGTCCCCGGCTGATCTAAAAAAAGACTGTACAATGGTTGATGATGAATCAACTTCCTATTGTGTACATCATACTTCCTGGTCACACCCATGGACATGGTACCTTTTACATCAGACATTAAAATATAACCATCTTTGTTTATACAGACAGAACAGCCTCATATTGATAAGACACACTGACTTTGTTTTTCTTTTATCTGTAGTGTTTGCTTATAAAACTTACTCCCTTGTTTCAGGGCTATGACATAATATGCAGGGTGGGACTGGTCTCTTGTATGTAGCCAGGAATTTTGTGGCTCTGGGGGCTCATTTTGTCTGTTCACAGAAAGGGACAGACCACAGCACTGTTATTATCTTTATATGTGTTCAAACAAACAATCAAGACTGAGTGCTGGACTGGTTTCCTGCACCTGATTTGGGTCTTTTTTGACACATTTATTTTCATGTGAATACAGAGAAAATCTTACAGCTTTTTTGAAAAAAGTTAGCTTCAAATATGTTTTACGTCTCAAAGCCAGCCTGTAAGGAAATATCATTGCTCCCTCCTCCCACTAGACTCTACTTGTTCACCAGCCAACACCACCAAGCCCCCCCACCCCCAGCACCACAAAAATTAATGATATGCCAAAATAGCCTATTTATTTTCCTCTCAACCTTGAGATTTGTTCCCAGTTATGACTTCTTTTTCTCCTCAGTTTCAGATAAAGCAGTGAAGCCTGAAACTCCTCCCTGTGGAAACATTTTACATCCTTGTTTATCTGCTTTGTTCCACTTAACAGAAAAGTTCAAGTGCCTTTTTTAATTACATGGGAACAGCGTTGTTTCCCTCCTGGTAATAATAAATGGAAGGAGAACACAGCAAAGATAAAAGAATACACTACAAAAACAGTTTAAAAATGTAAAAATGAACAAATTAATCATTTAATTGAAATACCAGTGGATGACATGTGCCTTAATTCTTGTCCTATATCTCCATAAGTCTGACCCTGAGGAGCGCAGGGTGTTGTGTGTGGTGTTCATCTCTTCACACCTGGTAAAGTAGCTGAACAAACAGCTGAGTGGAGCCGAGGCACACGGAGCAAAGCTGCAGATAAAGATGTTGTGATTGCACAGGCCGGAGGGCAGCGGTGCTGTGGCTGTGCTGTATACAGACATCAGGATGACACGGAACACTGAGCTGCTGGATGCAACGATGAACTATCTGACTCCCAGTGCAGGTTTCCTTTAAGAGCCGCACCACTTCTGCTGTTTCTGTCATTCCCAGCATCTCTGTCATCACTCATTTTAAACATCCATAGAACCAATTACACAGCTGCTGTCATTAACTTGTAATTGCATAAACATTTCCAACATGGTCACACTGTGCCTCCCACAGTTCAGCCTGGTGTCATGAATTAAATATATAACACAGCTTGTTATCTTTTCACGACTCATTTCACACCATCAATGAACGCCACCATCTGATGAACTTTTACCCGAACCCCTAACAAGTCTCTGGTCATTTACACAATGTATAATGAAGGACAAGCAGACTCACGTGTCCTGACATGAGCCTGTAAACACGTCAGTCACACACAGCTGACATATCAAGACTTCTTTATATCTGCAGAGGCAGACAGCAGACGTCTGCTGTTTTATAGCCACGGAAAAATGAACGCGTCAACAAAAGTAACAACAATCAGTCTATGGGATGTAAACAAAAAGAAGTTTGAAGAGGATATTCACTCACAGCACAGACATACTGTGTATATAATTTTGGGTTATAGTTGTTGAGGCTGGCTGATTATTTAGTAAGGGGCGGGGCACTCCCTGAACCACTGAAGGCTGCAGATTTTGTTCCCCTTGCTGAGTGACAAAGATTTACATAATTCTGTCTGCTCTCCTGCTGCTGGTGACACCTGTCGCATTAACACATTCTCATATTGGACTCATCAACGTATTGACGCTTGGGCAGGGACCGTCTGCGTCCAGTTTTGACGCGTCAGGTACCCCCTGCGCGTCCGTCCTTGCCGCCCGCGGCTTTTCCGGGTTGCATCACTTAGGGGTCTTTGGGTCGGGGGTCTGAGGTTAACATGAGGGATCAGGATTAATGGTTAATTTGAGAGACTGGGGTCAGGGAAAGGCTGTATGTAGCTAATGTAGGTTAAATTTAGGGTCTGGGACGGTTAGTTCTCGCAAATTCTCTACATTTAAAAAAGTGCTTAACATGAAGGATCAGGGTTAATGGTTAATTTTAGGGTCTGTGGTCAGGGATGGGCTGTATAAAGCTAATAAAAGTTAAATTTAGGGTCTGGGATGGTTAGTTTCGCTCATTTCCTACTCTTGTAAAAAAATGCGACAACGCGCTCGTCCTCCTCCGCCTCATCTCGTAAAGAACGGACACGCGGGGGCTACCCGGCGCATCTGAAAGTGGACACAGATGGCTACCTGACCAAGCATCAATATGCTGATGCAGGGGGCATGAGGATGCGTTGGTCGTGTACATTGCCCCATTCAGAACTCTGCAACGCGGACCTTGCAGCTCAGAGCGTGTGATTGGTCAGAAATTTATGAGCGTGTTTGTTCATTTCGTAGCTGGACCAGAGCAGGACTCAGAGCAGATCTTCCTTCATGTTATTTTAAAATTATTTTTTTCCTCTGAAGCCAGTTGTGAAATTATCCAACCCATTCTCACTCCCAAGTCATCACATATTGACGCTTTGGCAAGGTTCCCTCTACGTCCGATTTTGACGCGCAGGGTACCCCCTTCACGTCTGTTACTGACGAGATGGGGCGAAAGCTGTTGTCATATTTTCAGAAAGAGTAGAAAATGCGCAAAAACTACCGTTTCGAAGCCTGAAATTACCTTTGTTCACTTTAGACATCCTGTCCCAGACCCTAGTACCTAAAATTAACCATTTTTAGAAAATGTAGGAATTTCACGTAAACATGTTCCAAAGCCTGGAATTACCTAATATTCACCATGGACATCCTACCCCTGATCCCAGTACCTAAACTTAACCATTAATCCTGATCCCTCATGTTAACCTCAGACCCTCGACCCAAAGACCCCTGGTGGCGAAACCCGGAAAAGCCGCGGGCGTCAAGGAGTGACGCGAGGGGGTTACCTGATGCGTCAAAATAAGACGCAGAGGGAACCTTACCTTAAGCGTCAATATGTGACGACTTGGGAGTGAGAATGTGTAGAATTATCTAGAAGAGCAGCTGGTTTGATCCTGTTGAACGTGAGCATGCAGCTGATTTTCATGTCTTTTTTCCATCACCCCCGTTTCAAATATAAAAAAAGGTTTTTCCTCCGCAGACTCTTCACCCAACACAGCACTGATTGTTGAGTGAAAAATCAAACACAATATCCAGCCATCATTATTGTTGCTATGAGCTGTGGGAGGGCAGAGGGAGGATTTATAATTTATGGTCCATTTAGACGGTCAGGAAAAAGACGTCCAAAATGATGCAATCACCAACCGACTGTCTTACAATGCATTGAAGTGTAACCCAAGCTTGACCCTCTCACTCACACCTCGTGACCATTTAGATTACAATCTAAGGATTATTGTGACTCTCTCTCAGTTACTACCACATTAAATAACTGTGAGTTCTCAGAGATTCCAGTTATAGTCATTAATGTGTTCTCTCAGGCCAGCTGGCCGTTTGACAACCGTCTTCAACTGAGTTGGCTCCAAAAGGCAATCAGTTATAGATGTCCAATCCAACAGTTACTTTCTGCAAGTTCATTAAAATTCCTCCAGAGTTTCATCTGTTGGCAACAGATGGACACACGAACGCGTGCGTGCACTCACACAGACTCAAAAAGCTGTCAGTCATCTTTAACTTTGAGTGATCACACAGCTGTGTACTGTAAATCATTTTCAGAGCAAGAGGCATCTCAGAAGCAACATGAACATAGTATTCCTCTCAGAAACGCCATCATTTTAAGAAAAGGTCTTGTGTGATCTGCTAACGCTCAGAGTACGTGCTGGAAATCACTCTCAGCTGCTGTGACACCAAATTTAAAGGGATCCCTGATTAGTTGTAACAGACTTTATTTGATAAACATATATTTTAACTGTAAAATAAAGACTGTAAAAACACTGTAGGCTGTTTAGTTTTGTAAATTTTTAAAACTATGTTTTAACACGGACGGAGCCATTTTATTTACACACAAAGCCATTTCCATTTTCTGTACACGCTTCTTCCTTTTCAGGGTTGCGTGGGTCACTGGTGCCCATATCCAGCAGTCACAGTGCGAGGGGCGGGGTACACCCTGGACAGGTCGCAAGTCCATCACAGGCAGTATTTTTACAGTCTTTATTTTACAGTTAAAATAAATGTTTATTAAATAAAGTCTAATGTTACAACTAATCGGGGATCCCTTTAACTCCAGATTTGTTAAAATAGCAGTGAACATACACACTATCATCTGTGCAGAAAAGCTTGGTTTGTTTGTCACTCTGACACCACAACACAAGGTTTGTCACGATTAGAGGGGATGAGGACCCAAAGAAGTCAGACCACACAAGGACTCAAATAAAAAACAAGACCTGACAATAAATCATAAGAAAAAGACTGAAGAGGCAGCAACACAAGAAGAACCAGACAGGTGCAACAAACCATGATGGACGACTGAAGAAGACTGAAAGACTAAAAGGAATGAAGGTGATGAGAAGATTGGCTTAATGAGAACAGGGAACAGGTGCAGATGTGTGGGGCAGGACAGAGGAGTAAAACCTGACTGAGAGAAAATACATCATCAGTAAACTGTCAAAGTATTCAAAATTCAAAGCATGAACTCCATCACAACAATCCTAAACACATGCCTGATGAACATACAGATGACTGTGGAGGTCAGTTTGACTGATAATGATGCTGTCCATGGTGTAAATGGACAAACAGTCCAATTACAGGACATGAAAGTGCAGCTATCAGCTGAAGAACTGAACTGTTGAAGACCACCAGCCTGTAAAACCAGGTTATGACCAGAGGAGTGGACCTCACCAGAACCACTCGGGTTCTGTGGTGGATATGGTCTTAACTACAGCCCAATGTGGAGCCAGAGTCTGAGGACAAACATGTGTCACCGTGGACAACTTCCTGTGGACTGTCTTCTGGTCTGAACTATCAACAGGAATCATCCTTGTCCCACGAGGTGTCCTCTTGGGGACATTTCTACGGTAAATGTAAATTCAGAGTTGTCTGTCCACAGTCAACAGGATGAACGGATCCAGACCATAATATGCATCATCTCAGGACAGACAAGTCCCTGGAAAACAAGCAAGTCTTGATCCTGACAGACGTACGTTACTGCAGCGCCCTCAGGCACCTGAAGATGTGAACATTTAACAACCCGTCCTGTTCTTCATTTTCTACAGGCAGCTTTGTTTCTGCTCAGCAGGGCTGTAACTGTAGATTTGATGTGCTAAATGTAGCAGGAGGTGCTTTTAAACCAGAAGACCGAGGGATTGATCCCCAGCTACTGCAGCGTGCCCCAGTGTCCTTGGGCAAAAAAACTAAAACCTTCACTGCCTCCAACACGCTTACTGTTGTATTACCGAGAATATAAAAGACCTGTGGACAGTGTGTAAAAGTATATAACGGAAAACACTGTGAGGGTGTGTGTGTGTGTGTGTGTTGGGGGGGGGGGGTTGTTTTGGTGACATTTGGGGGCAATTTTAAGACAAAAAAAATCCCACATTTGGGGACAAATGTTGTATTTGGGGACAAAAGTGGAGTCCTCATTTGGTTTAAATGCCATTGGTGGGTTGGGGGTTGGGTTTAGGACCAAGGAGTGAATTGAGTTTAGGTTAGTTTTAGGGTCAGGTCAGGTGAAAATATGGATGGAGGACCTCAGTTTAGCTTGTTTGTTTGTTGCATTAGCGCCGAGCTAATACAGCAGTGTAGCGTTGGTGCTAAAGCTAACAGACTGAGGTTGTTCTTCCATGAAGCAGCTCTGTTGTCCTCCATCCATATTTTCAGTTCCAGGCTGAGTCATTTCTACCTTCTCCTCTCTGTCAACGCTCTCTGGTTTCATTTAAAAGAGTCGATCATCAGATATTGTCCAAGATTAACCTTCAGGGTGGATATAGCTCGCTAGCAGCCTCGCACCGAGGACCTATCCACGTCATCATTTACCCAGAATGCTTTGTGTGGAAATAAAATGGCTCCGTCCATGTTAAAATATATTTTTAAAAATTATGAAAACTAAACATCCTACAGTATTTTTACAGTCTTTATTTTACAGTTAAAATAAATGTTTATCAAATAAAGTCTAATGTTACAACTAATTGGGGATCCCTTTAAATGTGGGTAAGGTTCAGTTTTCAGGAGTTGTGTTGTTTTTTGATGTCCAGCCTTTCCAAAAATCAATAATACAATCTGCATAATTAAGCCAAAACAACAACAACAACAAGAACAACCTTCGAGCTGCCGGCAGCGTGCACAGAACAGTGCACAACATCAGTCCGAACATGCATGTGAGCTGCAGTCTGGGATAAAACAGGACCATCTGTTTGAGAGAGACTTCGCTGTTTGTTTGAGCTTGTTCAGTTGCCAATTTCCTTCTCTTTGTCAGCTTTCTGCAGCTCAAACAACCCCTCTTCAGCTGAGCCCTCTCCAGCTCCACTCGTCCGCCGGCTCTCCTTGCTCCTCTTAACAAACCTTTCACTCATTTATTTATCCCTTTGCTCCTGCCGCTGGCCACTGCCTTTGGAAAGCCCTGTAGTCTGACTGTGAGCGGGGGACAGATAACAAGCAGGAAGTTGGCGTTACACACTGAGAAGGAAACAAAAGGAATTGTTTTTCACCGTGTAGGCTGTGATGGCGCAGACTTCACACTTTGCTGTTTCGTGATGGGATGGTTAAAAATAGTGTGTCTATTGTGTGCACATTTATCTGACTGATACCTCCAAAATCTGTCTTAATAAAGCTCTCAGAAAGTAATTATTGGGGGTGGAGCTACAATAGACAAAATGGTCACCAAACTAATAAACTTAACCAACACAAAAACCCTCCATTGTTGAGCTGAAATTAATGAGGTAGTAGCTGAGAGTCCTCCTCAGCACACATGGTGCTATTTTTGACATTTTATTGGAATGATGCTTGTGTAAACATATTATTTTGTAAGTAATAAAAAAAATCCATCTAGTTCTACACTTACCTAGCCTGGCCCTTGCCTTACTACACAGTTTCGCACAATTCTAGTTTCCCTTCTCTGCTCCGTCTAGGATTTCTCCCATAGACAAGGATTTCTTCAGGAGAGTTTTGTTTGGGCCAATCAGAGAACAGAAGGAGGAGTTTTGAACAACGTTGATTTTCTGCACAGTGTCTGCTAGTTAGTTTAGCATACAGCAGTGGAAGAAGTGAATGAAGCCAGTCTGTGTTGATAAGTTTTCCAAATTAAAATAAATTTGTCTGACTCTCATTTACAGCCGTCTTGTTCAGCTCTGTACCTCTCTCCTCTCATTAGGGTTGTTTACAGCGCTCGTGATTTCCAGTTAATTTCTTAGCTTAGCCTCCGTCACAGTGGAGCTGCATACACATACGTCGCGGTCAACAGATCCAATCATTTAAAACTTCAACAGAGGCCACGCCTCCAGCAAGAATCACTTCTCTATAGCAGTGAGTCCAGAACCAGGCGAACACTTACTGATTGAAAAGCTCTTACATTCATTGATACTGTCTGTTTTCACAAAACAATGGGGTTGTTGGTAGATTTGGTGAACATGGAGAACATTTATCAGTAAAAGTGAGTTTTTATTCTAATTTAATTCGTGAAAGTCATGGTAGTAATTGTATAAAACTTCAGGCTGTCTAAACCAGAGATTCTTAACCTGTGGGCCACGAGCGCCACCTTGAGGGCCTCAAAAGAACAACAGTTTTTAACTTTGGGCCGCAGAGGGCCGTGGGACCACATTGATTTTGAATAAGGTGCAATACATTTTCTCACCACTAGTAGCAGTAGTGCATCACTCAGATGTTTTACAACTTTTTAAAATGTAGAAGAAGAACCTTAGAAACCTGCTGAGAATGGAAACTTATTTTAAATGAAAAGTAGAAGCAAAAATGAAAGTAACTCATCAAAAAACACCAAAGTTTGTCACTAATATGAAGAGCAGCTTCTGTTTTTACCATGTAATATTTTAAAAGTTCAAAACATTATCAAATACAGTTGCAGCTACAACTGTATTTTAATTTGCACTTTAAAAACATTTTGTCAAAAAGCTGTTGTTATCGTTTGTCACTAATATGAAAAGCAGCTTCTGGTTCTACCATGCAAATTTTTAAAAAGGCTTTATTTTCATTTGCACTTTATCAAATATATTTTTATTTTTTTATTTGGAACATTTACATTAAATATTTTTGAATGTATTTATTTTATGCCCACAATTTTATTCATTGAATTGTCTGGGGTTTTTTTTATGTAAAAAAATATTTTTGTGTCGATAAGCCTGAGTGGTCTGTTGACTGACCTTTGTATTTGTTCAAATAATAGTTATGGGCAGGTTACAATATAGAAATGTTTGTTATAATCATGTCTTGTGATTATTTGACAGGAGTTTTACTTTTAAACTGTGTGTATTTAATTTAATTATAATGCAAATACAATACAAATTAAACCAAGATTTAGAATAATTATTATTGTGATCATATGGTAATGTCTGACTGGGCCTTGAGTCACTTTTTGTTGAACAAATTGGGCCCTGAGGTCAAAAAGGTAAAAAAAAGTTAAGAAGCCCTGGTTTAAACAATCTAAAAGGAGTTCTCTGAATCCATTCAGCTTGAAAAAACTACTCAGACTTAAAGTTTTAGATAATTCTTTCCACCAATGTTTTAAAAATACTAAAGACTTTGTAGAGGTAAAGCAGACCATCATCAGTATTGTGTGGACATGTTTGCTCTCTTTAAACACGACCATGAGTTTAAAAGCCTAAAACAACAAAGTAAAAATAAAAACAGTGACATATTTGATTAAAACACTCTCAGCGTTGGTTCTTCCTGTCGGATCAAAGTGTTCTTGGTGGACTGTGTCGCTTCACCTCTCCTGGGACTCCACACTGCAGATCAGCATGTTGTTCAGATGGAAGCTCTGCCTCGACTCCTCTCGCTCCGCCAGCAAAAAAAGAAAAAACGATTCATATCGTGTTTCAGGCTATTACCAGCAAAGCTGAGCCCCGGGAAGGCAATGACCGGCGAGCGGGCGGGGAGTGGAGAGAAACGACCAGAGGAGGAGCTATCCATCACTCCTCTGGTCTCCTCACTGCCTGTCCACACAAACACTCACCAATGAGGACAAGACGGAGGACGGAGCCCGCCACGCCCAGGTGGGGGGTCGGGGCAATCCGAGAGAGAGAGAGAGACAAGATGAGTGGAAGGAAACCAAATGTGCTTGTCTAAAGTGGATCTGATGTCATTAGTGCCTGATGCAGGACTTTTATCTCCATGAACAAGAAATAAAAAAAACAGCAGAGAGCAGCTGAGTTACAGCCAGTCTCAAACATGTGACTAAATCAAAGTTCAGCTTCTTGTCTTAGCAGCAGTCCCATGTTTTAAGAGGCAGAGTTTGAGTGCAGCACATCTGAAGCTGGAGAATAAAAACATGTCTGTGATGTTGATGTCAGTATTTACTCCCAGCATGACCAGTCTGATGACTCCACTCTGCTCTTTACAAGGAAAAAGACACGTTTCTTTATGTCATATTCAGTGTTTAAATCAAATCAAACATCTTCAGCAGGGTTGGGTTGTTTTCAGTCTGTGTCCCTCTGCAGCATGACTCCAGGACATGATAAAACTAACATGAAGCCAGAGAAAACACTAATGAGTTTGAAATCCTTTCATTTCACTGTATGTTTTTGTTTTTCATCACTAAAACCAACATGATGTCAAAAATTCAAAACTACATTTTCCATTAAAGGGGACATAAACAATCCAGTCTGATGAGTTTCAGGTGAACTGGAAAACTTTAAAATCCAATAGAAACATGAAAAACCTTAAAATCCAAGCTCTTATTTTGAAGGGAAGATACTAGTTTCCTGTTCCCCGTGCTTTCGTTTCCCGTCAGTCCGTCATGTACCCAGTATGCATTGCTGCAGTTTTCCAATAAACAGTTTTAAAATTACTTTATTGATGCTTCTTTAATGAAAAATCTACAAACAAAAGAAAAAGACAAAGAAGCAGTTATGACCTAAATGAGGTCATAACTTACATCTAGCTAATTTCATGAATCTGTCATTTTTATTTCTCACAATGATGGTTCTCACAAGGAAGCTGAAGCCACAAGTGAAGTCATAATTGTCAGTTGTGGGTGTATGAACCCACACACCGTCCCCCTGCAACAGAACCTCTTCAGTGTGCCTGGTTAAAGCTTATTTTTTATTGGAAATGTACCCACATCTATGAGGAAAGTCTTCTTTGTTTGCCTGAAGTGATGCTCAAACAATCTCCACCAGCACTAAGAAGGATTTGCCAAGACTTCCTCTGGTTCATCAGTTCCTTCTGTCTGTAGAACAGACTGACACAGCAAAGCAGTGTGTTGCAAATAACAATAAAATGACAACAAATCTTTTTAGACATGAATTTATATTGTGTTGATATGAAGTCATTGCTTTGATATCAGTAGCATTGTGTTATCTGATTATGTTAGCGCTGTTTTTAGCACTTTAAACACAACCATACTCAGTGTTTTAATCAGATTTAGTTAACGCTTTCTTTTATGGTACCTTTATTACCATGTAATTACAAGGTAATAAAAATGTAATTCAATGGTAAGTACTACCTTATTACATGTAATTATGTGGTAATTAGGGTATAGTTTTACTATTTAATTGTCTGCAGTAATGTAGCACTTACCTGGTAATGTATTACAGTTCACTATGTAACACCTAAATAAGTAGTAGGTAATTTGGACAGTTTTAAAGTTATATTTTATTGCAATTAACCACTAACCACAAAATGTAGTTGCATTCTTTTGGTTATAAATATAGTGTTGAGTTACTATTGCATAGTAATTTGATTGTAGTTACCCAATAAAGGTAGTTTTACTAACAGTAGTTTTTCTTTTGTACCCTAATTACCACATAATTACATAGTAATAAGGTAGTAATTACATTTAATTACCATTGTTTATTACCTTGTAATTTCATGGTAATATGGTAGTAATTACATTTAGTTACCATTTAGTTACCTTGTAATTACATGGTAATAAGGTAGTAATTACATTTTTGTTACCTTGTAATTACATGGTAATAAGGTAGTAATTACATTTAATTACCATTTTGTATTATAAGGTAGGAATGACATTTAGTTACTATTTTATTACCTTGTAATTACATGGTAATATGGTAGTAATTACATTTAATTACCATTTTGTATTATAAGGTAGGAATGACATTTAGTTACTATTTTATTACCTTGTAAATTACATGGTAATAAGGTAGTAATTACATTTAGTTACATTTCTTATTACCTTGTAATTACATGGTAATTTTGTAGTAATTACATTTAGTTACCATTTTTATTACCTTGTAATTACATGGTAATAAGGTAGTAATTACATTTTGTTACATTTTTATTACCTTGTAATTACATGGTAATAAGGTAGTAATTACATTTTGTTACATTTTTATTACCTTGTAATTACATGGTAATAAAGTAGTAATGAGTTGATTTGAGACGCACCTCAGACAAGGGGCGGGGCTTGTGAAGTTACATTAAAGAGGAATTCATAACAAAGCATTGCAGTTCCACTTTCTACAGACCCCAACAAAAATAATTAAATGTGAAAAAGTAGGATTTAAAAGCAGGAAATATGAGCAGAAGTCCCACAGCTGGACCAGGCTGATGATGCAAACATTATATAATCTCTGCTGGAGCCTGAACTCCTGGGAACCATAGATTGGGCCAAATAAGATGTAGGAGTGATCCAGCAAATTAAAGACTCAACTAGGAGGAAAAAAAGAGGGGAGCGAGGGGTGAAAGAGAAAATGTGAACAAGAGAAAAAAGATTTGTGTAAAGGTTAATGTGTGTTTGGATGTTGGTTGCCAGAGGGAATCGAGGCTCTAATGAGTGTGAGAATAAGTTTCAAGCAGCAAGATGGCATTTGGCTTCTTCTAATGGCAGAGGGGAGAAGTCATGAATAAAAGAAGTGAAAGCTGGATGGAAAAAAAAGACAGAAATAAATTCAATCAAAGAGGTTTTTACAGCTTGATACATTTACTCTAAGAAACAATGAATAACATAAAAACAATCTGAATGCTTTTCTTTGCATTTTCCTCATGAGTCTGAGCACACAGGACTTTTATTTGTTACCAATCAAATGTTTGTTGTTGAACATCGTTCTGTTTTAATCTTGCTTCATCCTAATATGTGTTTATAAAAAAAACCTTGTTTTGTTGTTTCCAACAACAAAGTCTGATTAATTCCCAAACTGAACAGATCTTTTGTTAAAATGAATAAAAAGAAACACGTTACGATTATTTTTGCCCTATCGTATCACAAATGAAAATACCGAAGTTAATAACATCTATACAGTTAGTTTCACAACTAGCTGAATGCTAACATGCTACAGGAGTGGTGCTTATTAAACACCTGCTGACAGACTTAATACCATCAAGCCTTTCTACTTCTGACTCATGTGGCTTTACTTCCACCGAACACTGCTACCCTGCTCTCCACTGGTGCCTCGTTCACCAGAAACACCAAAGGTTTCCACTCAGCTGATGTGACAGCTCGTGTGTGTTATCTGTTTATGCTTGTCTTTGGTGTGGGGTTCAGGTTAGATTGTATCTTCTCATAGATGTTTACTGTCTTCTACATCTTCTGTGTCTGACCCTGAAGTCTTTGCTGTGATAGATCAGTACAAATACATGTATTAATACTGTACTACTGTACTACATGTGGGCCTCGTCAAGTGTTTCTGTTCTTCTGTCTGTGGTGTGTGGTCAGACTTTACCAAATGTCTTGTTTAAGGACACAGATATTTATAATGTTATAATATCTGATAATTACAGAACTGTAATCTTTAAACCAGGGCTTCTTAACCTTTTTGACCTCGGGGCTCAATTTATTGAACATAAAGTGGCACGAGGCCCAGTCAGACATTACCAATGTATGGATCAAAATGATAATTATTCTATATCTTAGTTTAATTTTTATTGTATTTACATCATAACTAACTAAATTAAATACACTTACAGTTTAAAAGTAAAACTCCTGTCAAATAATCACAAGACATGATTATAACAAACATTTTTATATTGTAACCTGCCCATAACTATTATTTGAACAAATACAAAGGTCAGGCTTATCAACACACACACACACACACACACA
>NW_013952979.1:267427-271707 GCF_001266775.1 Austrofundulus limnaeus
GTATGTATGTATGTATGTATGTATGTATGTATGTATGTATGTATGTATGTATGTATGTATGTATGTATTTATTTATATATTCATTTATTTGTTTGTTTATTTATTTATTTATTTTACCGGCAGTGACTGGGGTTGGAAAGGTTTCCTGAGGTTTCCAGCCTGCAGCTGTCAACATATATCAACTTAACAAGATGTTAATATTTGATTAGATTAGCAGAAAACAAATGAATGTGCTTCTGATTGTGACGGTTGGATGGAAGAGCCACTGTCACTCAGCTCCTTCGGCCTGAGCGCCGGGCTCATTAATTATGTTTACATGCATGTTGCAGACATGTTCACTGCTGCCCTGATTGGTTCAAACAAGTGGAGAAAAAAAACTGAATAACACAGCTGAAGATGTACATTTTTATTGGATGTTTGGGATATAAGTATAATAAAACAAGTATCACAATGAGTGGCTGCAGAAATGACTCAGCAAAGCAATCATTACATGTAAACGCTCCTCCACATTCTTTTAATAGCAGGACTGCCACATTCAATTTGCTTGTTTGTGTCAGTATGGAGGACAATTAAAGCCATTACTGCAAACTGCACCAATCAGCCTTATGAGATTCTGTGTTGCATCATGTCAATAAGCCTGCTGTTCCACAGCACATAACTGTGGAAAAACACCAACAATTCATCTGTTATAAGAGCAGAAATTACACAGTCAACATATTATACTGTGTAAAATACACAGACCACTGATGGGGGTGTCGTTTGTACATTAAACTTACTATTTACTCTAGGGATGCTATTTAAAATTCAAAACTAAACTGGCTGTAAAAACAAGCACTAACATTTAAAGTTGCAAATTCCACTTGTTGTAGGCAACTTCAAGCTTGTTTTAATGAAAATGAGCTTGACATAATTTCTAGCTGTAGGTTGTAATTTGGAGACTTGTTTAAAGAGTTTAACTCTTTCTTTGGGCTGTTTATCATGTCTTTGTCTTGTAAACAAAATTCCTAGCTTGTCCAGGGGTTGTACCATCTGCAGTGGTGGGCACCAGCCCACTGAAGCACAAATCTGCTAATTACAGACCTAAATATTTCATTTGCGCTTTAGCAATCTTACTAAATGTTATAATTCATAAGCAGATTCGCACTTTCTAATATTAAAATGCAGTACTGCTAATAACTAATTATCTACCAGTCATTATGTTGAACAGCAGAAGGTATGACTGTCAATGAATCACAACATGTGATCTATCCAACAGCACCCCTCCC
Organism: Austrofundulus limnaeus; assembly: GCF_001266775.1. NCBI lineage: Eukaryota > Metazoa > Chordata > Actinopteri > Cyprinodontiformes > Rivulidae > Austrofundulus > Austrofundulus limnaeus. Next base: position 268,693 of record NW_013952979.1, read on the forward strand.
AGATAAACACTCTTATTGTGAAGGTATACATCCTGCTGACTGTTGCTTTGGGTCACGATTCTGATTTCCCACAATGCTTTGTGTCTGCTTATGTAGCAGGAAGGCAATAGCAAAAACAGTTAACCTTTGTAATCCATACTAAAATTTTGTATGTATTGATTTATTTTACTTTACAATCGGAGCTCCTTTTAAAAAAAAAGTTTAAAAGCAGGAGCTCAATACTTGATGTTATTGGTTGAAGCAATCGGCAAACGAGGTTAGAGACTCAGAAATAATTTAAAGGCTGTGTCCGAAACGGCAGGCCGGGTCCTCCGAAGGCCGAATTTGTCGGCCGCATACATCACAGCGCCGCGACGAAGGACGTCCAAAACAGAAGACTCCTCCGATGCAGCCGACAAATACGTCCTTCCTTTGGCCCGAATCGAAGGACAGGTCTGATGGATCCTTCCCGGCCCAGCGTCGATCGGGCAGTCTGGGTCCTCCGGAGGACCCGGCCTGTCGTTTTGGACCCAGCCAAAGATGTTATGCTGATGAAGACTGACATCTAGTGGTCAACTGGAGCAACTACATGGAAAACTTTAAAATCCAAGCTCTTATTTTGAAGTGAAGATAGTTTCCTGTACTCCGTGCTTTCGTTTCCCGTCACAAATCAAATCTGTCATGTACCCAGAATGCATCGCTTCAGTTTTCCAATAAACAGTTTTAAAATTACTTTATTGATGCTTCTTTGATGCAAAAGCTACAACAAACAAAAGAAAAAGACAAAGAAGCAGCCGAACTAGGAATCCTCAACAACTTTTTAATTTTTACACCAGGAGTCAAAGGTCTGTTTCAGGAAATCACATCCCCAGCAATCAGCGGTTGTAAGTTAAGCTGTATAAGGGTTCACACACCACTAGTTGGCAGTGTTGTACATTTATTTTACATGAATTGATCATGAGTTGTTGCCAGCTAGTGAGTGTCAAATTTAACTTGTGGTTTAAAATTAGCTTGGTTTTTCTATGGCATGAGCACTTTTGAAGTGGCGGACCTAAATATTATCATACAGTAAGTACTTTAGAAATTGTGGAGCTAATTTTTGTGTTAGCGCTGCCCACCACTGACCATCAGTCAGCAGATAAGATGAGCTCTGCCTCTGATTGGTTAACACTGACTGTCTTCAGTGCTTTGGTTGCTATATAAATACATATTTTATTTCGGTTTGGTTTTTCTTCCTGGTTTGTTTCATACTTGCACATCCTCACACAGTGCGGTGCGTGTAATATGTAGGGAGGACAGATTGTTGCTCAGGGTGTCACTGACAAGTCATACAAAAGCTTTTTGCCCCAGAATGAAACATCTGTAGCACGCTGTATCTCCTCACAATCAAACAACAGATGCCACAAAGACGGGCAGGAGGAAGAGGTGCAGAGAGAGGAGAGATCAGAGCAGGAGTGACATCACATTAATCCCCCTGAAGCTGAGGTTAATGGTGTCTCAGTGCAGTGAGGTCTGTGTAAGAGAGCCGCTCTGAACCTCACACTGCATCTTTATATGCAACAAATTTAGCATGAAATGTAATATAACATACAAAGGGATTCATAATTCAGCACCTCCTGAGATTTGCTGCACCTCATATGCAATGAAATGCAAAATTGCTTCCTTTTATACAAACATGCACATCAGGCACTCTCATTAAATTCTCATTATACATGTACTCCACATGCTCTTCATAGAGGAAACACGGCACTTCCCTTTCTGTTCAAGTCTGTTTAAGCAAAACAAAGCTTCTACTAACTTAAAGCAAATATTCTAGATGAAATATCCGACCCTCTCTGACGCTGCGGATCATGTTAGTTTTGAACAAATGAATGTGGGTTTAAAATGGAGGCACTTAGAAGAGGCAGTCGCTCTGCACGTTTAGTTAAAACAGCACGGAGACTTACAGATCTCGCATGTCGCACTGTGGAGAGGTGCCACATGGATTATTAATGATGAGGTGGACAGTGTGAAAGCAGCGTGAGTGGCTTTACTCAGTGGACTTACAGAAGTATAATTTATGGTGGGACTGAGTGAAAGTCCACTGAGGAGAGCTGTCAGACGTCCGAGGACAGAACAGTAAGCACCACAGAGCTGAGGTTTATCTCAAGCTTCATCTACAGACAGACTGATGGAAACTGATGGAATTAAATTACTAATGCAGATTTTATTGTTGACTTCCTGTTCAAAAAGTCTCTCTAGTTTAGCACAAAGCTGCGGATGTCCCAAATGTCCAGGAATGTTTCAATACTAAATTTTTTATAAACACCATAGGGTGTCACACTGTTGATATAATATGATGTTTTTTCCCCTCATCTTCCCTGGTGTGGTTTTTAGTTTTTCTGTTGTTAAAGGTAGCGCAGCTGTGTTTGCCGCATGACCAGTTTCACCTGTTCCCCCATGTTTGCCTTATATGTCTTCTTGAATGGGTGTTTCTTAACTGCCCCCTCCCCCCTTCCCTGAATGTACAGCACCTTATGAATTTATTTCTGTGAAAGGCTCTATGTAAATAAAACTTTACCAACCACAGACCCTGGCTGTGTCCAAAATGGGAGGTCGGGTCCTCTGTAGGACCCGGCCTACCCGTACTAGGTGGGCCGGGTCCTTGGTAGACCATGAAGGCCAGAAAAATGACATTGAATTTGGACGGTCTAGCCTCCCATCCTTACCCCGGCGTACATTCTGTCTCCTGGAAACTGTCACGATGCTAAACAGAAGCAAAACACGATCAAACATGTCAATATATTAGCATTATTAATATCATAAAACAATAAAATTAATTTAAAGGAAACATTTGAAGAACTAATGGAGCTGCCGTAGATGCATGTTTATATGGCTTTTTTTTCCCCTGACAAAAATAGTATTTAAAAACATGTCTCTACAAATGATAAAAGTATTAACAACACAAATATGGAGCTAAATTAGGGTCATTAGGTTTGTTAAAAAAATTTAAAATGAAAAATAATTTTGAAACTGAAAAAAAACATATATATATAC
>NW_013952979.1:271912-292523 GCF_001266775.1 Austrofundulus limnaeus
GAACAAAACTTACGACCCCATTTTAGCTCCATACACAACCGCTTGACATTTTTAATTTTCATATCGCCATATTTTTATTTAAAACGTATTCTTTTCTCTTGCTTCGTCCGCCGTTACTAGCAAAAAAAAATCTGGGGCCGCAATGCATTATGGGATATAGTGGGCCAGGAAGTATCCATCAGACCAGTCCTTCAGTTCGGGCCAAAGGAAGGACGTATTTATCAACTGCATTGGAGGAGTCTTTGGTTTTGGACGTCCTCTGTCACTTCGCTGTGACGTATTGGGCCTTTGGAGGACCCGGCCTCCTGTTTTGGACACAGCCACAGACTGATGGAAAAAGAAATGATGGAAACAGATAAATTTAATTACTAATGCAGATTTTATTGTTGATATTCCTGAAAGTCATCCTCCAGTTCAAAAAGTCTCAATAAATACATTTTAAAAAATTTCTCAAACGTTTTCTTCTGTGATCATCTGAGGCTTGGCTGTGATCGGTGCAGGTCCAAAACACTTACAGTGTTGTTGTTTTATTAAACCTGCTTTTATTTCTGAAGTCACCAACTTATCTTACTCAACCAGACATGAAAGTAATTCTTCATCAGGCTGCAGGTAAATAAATCCTGAGTGAAAGAAGGAGAAGCTGCATCTAATCAAGTTTACTTCTCTGTGACCCATTGAGTCTCCTCTCTCTGCTTGTTTGTTAGAAATGATGATTCATCGGGAATATTTTAGCTGATTCACAGATTACAAACAAGAAAAACCTTTCAGGTGTTGGAACAGAAAACCTTTCATGGACAGCGAGAAAATAAAAGCTCATTTTGTACAGACTGAGTGCAACTAGAACAATACCATTATTTAAATTAGGCAGCTTGGTTCTATGACAGGACTGTCGTTGCAGCTCCCCAGGGTTCACCCGAAAAAGATCCAACATTTTGTTTCCACTCGTTCGAAATAAACTATTTTTTCAGAGGAAAAGGTACAAAAATAGATGAAACTCTTGAGAGAATTCAAAGAAGCAATCTCTTCATTACGCTTTACAACATGCTCTCCAGCCCGACCGACAGTTCAGCTCCCTGATTAGGCCGAGTGACTTGTGCTGAGATAATTATCATCTGATCTAATTGGAGCTGAGCTGATGCTTCACATGTGCTTCATTATGTGAAGTGAGAATGTGCTGCTGTGTCTGCGTCCTCAGTGACAGCTCCTGTCTGTCCATCTTCCTCCCTGTCCCTCAGAGGCTCGCAGACGGGAGTGTGACTCCCCAAATATTCATGTGTGTGTGTGTGTGTGTGTGTGTGTGTGTGTGTGTGTGTGTGTGTGTGTGTGCACGGTGGGTTTACAGCAGCTGGGATGTGTGATTTAGGAAACAGAGAGAACAAAGAGGAGCAGTGAAGGCTGGCTGCAGACATCAGTCAGTCCTGACAAGTGGCGGATGGAGTGTTGACAGCTCATGACTCTGATGAGTTCATCTCCTCAGGAAAACCATCAACCTGCTTCCAACGGCCACTTCCAGTTGTTTTATACAGCACAACCAGTATACAGGAGAAAAGTAACCACAAAAGGAAAAAGTTGTAGTATTGTGCTGTTGGTAACACTGAAAACCTCTTATTACCGTGGTGATTTTTTTATTTTCACTCTTGGCTCGCAGTGGTTCATAGATCAGGGCAGTACTTACTGGTTAGTGTATTTACTGAAGTACTGTAGGGCAGGACTTACTGGTTAGTATATTTACTGAAGTACTGTAGGGCAGTACTTACTGTTTAGTGTATTTACTGAAGTACTGTAGGGCAGGACTTACTGGTTAGTGTATTTACTGAAGTACTGTAGGGCAGGACTTACTGGTTAGTGTATTTACTGAAGTACTGTAGGGCAGGACTTACTGGTTAGTGTATTTACTGAAGTAATGTAGGGCAGGACTTACTGGTTAGTGTATTTACTGAAGTAGTATAGGGGTTCTCAAACTTTTTGAGTCTGGGGACCCCTTACAACAGCGATAAAAATTCCAGGGACTCCCTCATAAACCCCTTGCTGTTTTAAAAGATAGTTTTTTGTAATTTCAACCCCTCAATGCTGTGGGAATATATATTTTTATTTAGTTTGTTACGTTTGATTTATTAGTTCGTTGTTCTTCATGCATTTTTAAAAATAAGAACCAAGTTAACAATTTAGTGACATTTTTGAGGACCCCTAAGATAACTCTCGTGGACCCCTGGTGGTCCTGGGACCCCAGTTTGTATGGTATGGTATGGTATGGTCTGGTATGGTATGGTACTGTATGGTACAGTACAGTATGGTATGGTATGGTACAGTACGGTACAGTATGGTAGAGCTAGGCGATATACCAGTTCACACTGAAAACAGTTTTATATTTTTGTAATGTTAAGACTTCTGAATACCCACATATCAGTTTAAACAGTCTGAACACATTCAGAATATTACGTTACGCCCGTCAGTAAACTGTTTCACATGGGGCACTTTTTCGCGCAGCACCGCTATGCCCATTAGCACTAATGTTTCTGTTGGATCAGCTTCTCCATAACTGCCAGCAGGTGGTATTTATACTGACTGATGTTAAAAAAAACTCAGATTTTCATCATAGTAGAATATAATATACACCTCTTCAGTGATGTGCACGGATAGATTTCATGTGTGACATAAATGTATGAAGACATTAATGTGCTTCTATTGTGAAAAACCCGGGGGAAGTGGTTTTGTATGGGTGCACAGTGTCTGAATAATCGTTTTAAGCTTCATTAAATAACTTCAAACAATAAAGCCAATGATGATCTTTGATCAACCCTCCTCCTTCATGACCAAAATGCGTGACTACTGTCTACAACCAGGCAGAGAATAAAAGACATGTAGAGGAGGGACACAACAGACAAAGGTACAGTGAAAGAAAAAAAATCAAGAAATAGTTTCTGTGTTGCAGGAAGAGAGTAACTTCAACTGATAGTGTTTGTTAACCAATACGCTACATTTGTACATTTTATTATCAGCTGAGCAGTGATGAGAAGAAAAATCCCATAAAATCACATGATCCTGGTATAATTGTTGAAAATACAATGATATATAATTTGGGTCATTCCGCAGAGCTCTATGGTGTAGTATGGTATGGTACGGTACTGTATGGCATGGTAATAATTCAATTCAATTCAATTCATTTCAGTTCAATTCAGTTTATTTATATAGCGCCAAGTTACAACATACGTTGTCTCAGGGCACAGTACATGAAAAATACACTTTAGTAGTTTTGATGTTTAAACAACAACTAGAAAAGAGTTGCTGAAATACCTTAAACGTATGCAAAAATAAAAATAAAAAACCCAAACTTTCAAATGCATTCCTGTTTTCAGGAATATTTTTTCTTCTGAGTATCTTAATAAAATATTAATAATGCTGCAAAGTAAAACCAGTCTGGTATGTTGTTTATTGCAGACCCACTGGTTAGGCCTCCACTGTTTGGGCAGTTTTATAAGTTTCTCCAGCCCCATTAAAATAGACCTACTGACACCACTGATGATGCTCAATAAGGAAAACACCAAAACGCACCTGAGCAAAAGATGGCAAACAGTATGTTGTAGTGAATAGCTGAAAAGCTGGACATACATACCTGTTTACTGAAGGCCAGTACTGACAGATACAGTAAAGGTACACAGGTGTGTAATTTAGTAAATACAACTTGATCTGAAGTGCAACAGGAGATGAGCACTACAAACATAAATGAGTAAAGAAAGCAAAGGAGCTGAGAGTGAATGAACGTAACAGAAAATAAAACCCAGAACCTGCACCATGCTACATGGACATAAAGCTGATACAAACGTCAAAGAACCAAAGACAGAACCCATAAACCAGCAGAGAAACGCTGTCCTGACGCCTGCAGAGCTGTCTGAGGCCTGCATGATGGAACCCTCTGCAACATGAGACATTTTATTTATAAGTGCAGCGGGTTTACAGCTCAATAAAAACATCACAAAAAATGAACCACAAAATAAGGACAAATTGGCCAAATAGTACCTTTTTATTTGTTTGTTTTATTTTTTTGATCCTACAAATAAAGCCAGAAATGTTTTTCTGTTTCCTCCCAAACCTACTGGATCCTAATGAACTGGACCTTGTTCTGTGAAATAACAAAGACTTCAGTCCTGCAGCAGTTTGTCTCGCACTGCAGCAGTCAGACCATGTGTTTTAGAACTCTGCAGTAAGAGTAACTAACCTGCAGACACAGATTTCTCACGTCCAGTAAATAGATGTCCTACTGATACAGCTAGCTCTTTAGCTGCTAATGAGCAAACAGCATTGTGTGCGACTGCTCTCAGTGTTCTAAAACGCTGACTCTCCCACCCCTCCTGAGCTCATTTCTATAAAAGGCATGAGAAGCCATCCATCTATCAGTCCCCAGCAAATCAACTGGGGCTGGGAGTAATGTAAATGTAAATGAACTCAGTGGGCAGAGAGGAAGATGGAGGGGGAGTGAGAGGAGGGCTTAGTGTTTTAGATCCACGAGAGGCGCCTTTCTTCCTGCTTTCATCTTGGCAGAGTGGAAAGGATCCTCCAGCTCATTCTGCCGGTGAACCCTCAGTGTTTTAGTTGCACTCAACACTCTGCAGAGGCCCGCCTCCTCACTGCACACTGGAGGTGTTTGTGAGGAAACATCCACCCACCCAAACAAAACCTAACAGTTTCACTCTGAAAGTCCTTGTTCTTTGATGAAGCTGTTGGTGAAACAAGGTACATGTTCCAGAAGGGATCTTTGGACTGAACAGTACTGAAGAAGCACAAAAAGAACTGATACATGGACACAGCCAGCTACCTGCATCTATCATCAATACAATCACATCATCTGTAAAACTACACCAGGAAAGACTTGGTCCACAGAACAGCATGTGATAACCATTTGTTGCATGTTTGCAATGTGCCATGGAAGATGTATGTGTTGTTGGTGGTGGGGGTCATCGGGTTGGGCATCGTTTAAATTTGAACAATTCCGGTTCCTCATTTGGATTCCACGGTTCCCGAAGATTCCCAATTTCAATTCTTTTTAGAGACAGGGTCAAAAAAGTTTACATGTTTAAATGACCAGAGTTCTTTCTAGATGAACAAATGTAATGAATTTATTTTTCACACAGAGGTACTCTGCAAAGTTTGTCCATCTACCAAATCATACACTTATATCCAGCCATCTTGTTTTGAGATGATACAACCCCTGGCAAAAAGTCTGGAATCAGCAGTCTTGGATGAGCACTCATTCAGACATTTCATTCTGTAAAACAAACTCAGATCAAAAACATGATGGAAGTCACTGAATGTTACTTTTGTTGACCAAGCACAGGGAAAACAAATATGGAATCCCTCAATTCTGAGGAAAAATGTATGGAATCACTCAAATTGGTGGTAGAAAATAAGGAAACACACCCAGTCAGTTTCCTTTCTCTAAATGGACACCTGCCTCAGATTAGATCTGCTGGTCAGTCTGCAGTTAAAAACACCTGCAGTCGTGACACCTTGGAGGGCTGCTGGACCAAGTGGAGTGGACAGAACCATGGCTCCAACAAGAGAAACCTCTCTTGAAACAAAAGAGAGGATTGTGAAACTTCTTGAAGAAGGTAATTCTTCACACATTCCATATTTTTCCCCTGTGTTTGGTCAATAAAAGTAACAATCACTGACTTCCACAATGTTTTCTCTTCATTTCTTTGAGTGTTCCTGAAAGCCAACAAGTTGACTTTTGGAAAGACCTTATTATTGTCTCATGTTTTTGATCTGAGTTTGTTTTACAGGATTAAATGAGTGCTCATCCAAGTCTGCTGATTCCATACTTTTTACCAGGGGTTGTACATTAAGCAAGAGTATAATGTGGGTTAGCCTGGAAATGTTTTCCTCATTTCAAGTCTTACAAAACACAATTATCTTACCGCTCTGGCAGATTATTTCACTTAATTTGGCAATTTGAGTCTGAACACCAACTCAAACTGGTGTTCAGTGGTTCACCTGGTTTTTCATCATTGGTGTTGAGCAGCTTCTTTTTCCAGTTGGTAGACTGGGTACTGAAACTCGGTATCGAAGTTTAAAAGTACAAACGATTCTAGGAGTATTTAAACCTTAGTTCTTGTTCCAATCGAGACTCGAAGCCCAACCCTGCAGGGTGACCCAGTAAACCAGGGATAGTCAATTCTGGTCCTCGAGGTCCACAGCCCTGCATGTTTTACTTAAGAAATAAGTAAGAGAATAAATAAGAGAAATAAGTTTGTTTAAAATACTTTGCATGTTTTTTTAAAGCAATCTAAAAAATAGCAGAGATGACAAGGTATTTATTAACTTTTTACATCAAAGTCTAGAGTCCACAGAGGAAGCTTGGTTGGTGACTTCTGATGTTTCACAGCTGTGTTCAGTTCTTTTAGTTGCCTCCCAGTCAGAAGTGAGTTAATCTCCCATCATCTTCTGCTCCGACGTCTTTTAAACCCTCACAGACTGGTTGGTTTGCAGTTTGCCAAACGGATTCTGACTAAACCAGGATAATTGACACCTTGGGATAAAATAATTAGCACAAAGGAACTTGGCAAAAGTTACATTTGTTAAAAATGGATCATTTTGTCTTGATTCCTCTTGTTCCTTCATTATGCTGCTTCTGCAAACCTCCTAATCCCATCATTCCCCTTTTCTTCATCTTAATAGGATGGCCTCACCATTCTCTGTATAATCCATGTGGGACTGAGGCAGAATGTGGACTTGGTTCTGTAAACCACGGGTCACACAGACAGAACTGATTCACTGGCCTGCTGTGACAGAAAACATGACACAGCTGTTTCAAGGTCAGACAGAAATGATGACTAATCTGCAATGAGTTTTCGATTAGGAGGCGGCAGTAACTGGTGAAGGCTCAGGCTAGTTTCCAGTTCTGCAGACTGAAGTGAGAGCTGCAGGTTGGATAGAAGATAAAAGCTACAGCTTTTCAGACTTTTCTACCCGTCAATGTAATGATTTGTCCCAAGCTTTTCTGTCAGATAATTTAGATGAGAGAAGCATTTAGCTGTGGGCCCAGGAGACAGGAGGAAATGCAGGACCTCAACAGAATAGTGAATGTCAAGCCCCCGCCTAATCTGATCCACGCAAACATTTGTTCCAAGGACAGGACTGTGACGACCTCACGACTGTGTTTTATCTGAGTGTGTGGCTGCATTTAGGTGTGTTTTCTGTCAGGGTGACCTGCTGACAAGCTACATGCTACTTTAGACCAGAGATTCTTAACCTATGGGAGCGCCACCTTGAGGGCCTCAAAAGAACAACAGTTTTTAACGTTGGGCCACAGAGGGCCGTGGGACCACATTGATTTTAAATAAGGTGCAATACACTTTCTCACCACTAGTAGCAGTAGTGCGCCACTCAGATGTTTAACAACTTTTTAATATGTAGAAGAAGAACCTTAGAAACCTGCTGAGAATGGAAACTTATTTAAAATGAAAAGTAGAAGCAAAAATGTATGGAGGCCAAAAAATAAAATAAAAAAGCCAAAGTTTGTCACTAATATGAAGTACAGCTTCTGGTTGTACCATGCAATATTTTAAAAGTTCAAAACATTATCAAAAACAGTACTGTTACATTTTAATTTGCACTTTATCATATTATATTTTGTAGTTTATTTTTAAAACATTTTTAATGTATTTTAAAGAAATTTTAAACTTGTCAAAAAGCTGTTGTTACTGTTATTGTTTGTCACTAATATGAAGAGAAGGATCTTTGTATTTGTTAAATAATTGTTTTGGGCAGGTTACAATATAAAAATGTTTGTCATAATCAGGTCTTGTGATTATTTGACAGGAGTTATGATAGTTTAGTTATAATGTAAATACAATAAAAATTAAATCAAGATTTATAATAATTATCATTTTGATCCATACATTGGTAATGTCTGACTGGGCCTCGTGTCACTTTATGTTCAATAAATTGGGCCCCGAGGTCAAAAAGGTTAAGAAGCCCTGGTTTAGGAAACATCCTGCCGGCTAACATAATAATTAACAGCTCTGATTTCCCACAAAACAACCTCCTACATCTTAACACTTGTATTATTATGGTCTTTGCTCGCTTTTGCTCAGCATAATAAGAAGCATTTTAATGTCAGCATGCCAAAACTAAACAAATACAGAACATATTATTCACCAAGCTTAACACGCTGAGTCCTACCAAACTGTAATGTTTCGTGCAGAGACACTAAAGTCGCTGCCTTGACTGTTTTTTTTTCTTTTCCCATGCCTCTTTGTTCTGTTTCCTTCAGTGCTGTCAGCTCTAAGGCCTCCACCACAAAAGCCGGCACCATGCAGCCTGTGAGAGAGGAGCTGGCAACGATCTTTGAAGCTAAAAATAACCGCAGCAAAATGCAGCGAGCTCGAGATAATCAGAACCCACGCCCATATGCGGGCCCGTTCGCTGGGAGAGGCAGCCTGCTAAAGTGCTGAGTGGCAAAAGACCTGGATCCAGTCACATCAAGATCAATATCCTGTGAGAGGGCGGAGGCTCCCAGCTGCTGCCACTCCGACCTGCACAGAATCACAAAGCTCTGCCAGGCAAACCAGGAGGGAGGAGCTCCATCAGACGTAACGTTAATGAGCAGGAAAATGCTAGACTAGCCTTTACTGCTGTTGTCTTCAAGACTGATCAGTTCAACAAAGGGAAATGTTAAAACAATCCTACTGGGTCAAAGATAAAGTAATTGATTTTGAAGTCATGGTCCAATGTGGGTCATCAATGTCTGCATTACAATTATTATTTCTGAGATCAAAAAGAAAAAATAAAGTAAGTAAACGTTTGAGACGAAACGTTTCACTAAAGAAGAACCCATCCTGAGGACCTACTTATTTTTCTTTTTCATTTTTTTCTACCTGGATTACTGAGATGCATCAGGACATTATTTCTGAGAGTTTCTTTGAAGAGTGTACAGTTGTTCACGAGATATTTTGCTAACAAATAAACACAGGTAACTAGAGTTAATGTCAAGGTTTGAAGAATATATGCTGTACAACATAGTATTGTATGTGTTGGGATACACATTATCAGCTACTAACACAGATATTTTTAATTAAATAAACTAGTTGAGTTATGTTATAAACATCTGTGGCAGCCATCTTGAACAAGGGTTGGGTCATAAAACTAAAGTTAAAGATTGAACATTAAATTTCATGTGCTCAGTTAGAATCAGTCTCAGCTACAACCACACAAAACTTCAGCTCAGTGTCAGTAAAACATACTTAGTTTTAGCTATTGTTGAGTTTGAGTTTCTATAATGGTTTTGCTGTGGTGGCCATCTTGAACTGGATTGAATCCAAAAGGCAATTGTTTGTTGATGTTTGTTCTGATGCATCTCAGTAATCCAGGTAGAAAAAAATCAAAAAGAAAAAATCAGCAGGTCCTCTGGATGGTTCTTCTTTAGTGAAACATTTTGTCTCTCCTCCAAGAGACTTCTTCAGTCTGATGAGTTTCAGGTGAACTCAGCCTTATAAGCTCCGCCTCCACATGGACAAACAGGTTAGTCACATGTAAAAGAGGGCCGTCGACTAACATTAGACTTGATTAGTTCTGTTGTTCATAGAGGGTCATGTGCCCCATCACCTGACCCGTGTCATGTTATGTGTATGTAGTGAATGCAAGCGGGGGTTCAACGTCCCCTTGTTTTGTCTCTCTTGTTGTCCTCCTCCTACAATGCTGTTATTGCAAGTATGACTCCGCCCCTGTGAGCAAAAGGTGTGAATCAGGGCCCCAATGATACCAACACAAAGAGGGAGAAAACAAAAACAAGGGGACGTTGAGCCCCGCCTGCATTCACTACATTCACATAACAAAACACCAAATAACCACAGCATCCAAACCAATAAGTCAGGTGATGGAGCACATGACCCTCTATGAACAATAGAGCTAATCAAGCCTATTGTTAGTCGATGGTCCTCTTTTGCATGTGACTAACCTGTTTGTCCATGTGGAGGCGGAGCTTATAAGGCTGAGTTCACCTGAAACTCATCAGACTGAAGAAGTCTCTTGGAGGAGAGACGAAACGTTTCATTAGAGAAGAACCATCCAGAGGACCTACTGATTTTTTCTTTTTGGTTTGTTGATGTACATCCAGTGATTACTTTCTAAGAACTTTAGTTAAATTTGTCCACTGGTTAATGAGATTTTTCGGTAACAGAACAGGAAACCAAACACACACACACAAACACAATTAAAGAAAATAATGGCTGGGAGCAATAAGACTAAAACAACAACTGTTCTGTGAATATAAGATGTAAAGTTTTTCTGTTTAAGTAAGACATAACCTGTTTCAAACAAGGTGCTGCATGTGTGTAAACATTCGAAGTCAACAGTGGAGGTTACATATGATTCCATTAGTTTGATTAAAAATAACCACTTTTTTCGGCCTCGTACAACAGAAATATGCTGATAATCTCTTTAAACTCATCTCCTTCAGTTTTAGAAACAGTTGCACTTAAAACTTGTTTATGACAAGTTGGACTCCTAAACGAGTCACAGACTTGTATCAGTTTTAGGTAAACACATAATAAACCATGATTAATAAAACGTCTCACCTATTTTTAAAAACTTTACTGGGTCCCAGTAGATAAATCTGTTTATAGTCATTCTGCAGCCAAACTCTAACAGTTTTTAACCTGATAGTGAAAATGAACCATTAAAATAACATAAAAATGCCAAAATGTTTTTTTAGTTGGTGTTTTTTTCTTTTTCTACTCTTGTTTAAAACCAAAAACATTACATTTTTAAATGAAAGCAAAAGATCAAACTGCAAGATCAATATGCAGTAAAAAGAACAAACTAAATGCAGAAGAAGATGTTATTATTTCTTCTAACTCAGCTTTCTGGTAGCTGTTCTCTTTGAAATTCGATGTTACAAAATGCTTCAAAAACCAAGTTTTTCATTTGTAAAAGAAACGATTTTAATGACAACTTTCGTGTCTCCAAAAACACTTTAAATTGAACAGTTTAGTTCTTACCAAAGATTCTTTAAATCCATATTTTCAGAAAACGGTAAAAAGAAAAAACTGAAACCTGAACATTTTTACCAAACAGACAAAACAGAAATCAGTGAACCAGTACTTTTATTTTTAATAACAATCTTATGTATATGTTCCATGTTGTCCTGTTTAAAGATGTTCCATATCAGTTACGTTCTTGGGTGTCTAACTAGACAGGAAGCTCAACTGGAAAAGACGTAAATAAAAAGTGTAAGAAGGCAGAAATGTGCCTTCACCAGTGCCGTAGAATTTCAGCTAGTCGTTGGGGTGCTACCCCAAAAGTTATCAGATGGATCTAGTCCGTCCCATGCTATGCTATGCTGCTTTAGTGTGGTGGGTTCAAATCCAAGCTGGGGTGGCAAGAGTGATGCTCACCCATGTGCAACGAATGGCCTGCCTGAGCATCACAGGTTCCATCAGAACAACTCCCACAGCAGATAGCCAAGATGCTATTAAAGCTCTCTGAGGGCCACACTTTACATCATTACTGGTTTGGGAGTGTGCTGAAGCTGTCAACCAACTGGGGAGAGATAACAGTGTTACTGTTAAATGGGTACCAGGACACACTGGCATTTATGATAACAAGAGAGCTGACTACCTCACAAAAGCTGGCAGTCAGGCTCACTTCAATTGACCAGAGCCTGTTGTAGGTACCTCAACAACAGTCTGTAGGACTGCCCTACAGGCCTGGATCAGACGTCAACACTCAATCCTCTGGAGGGAGCTGATGGACTGTAGACAGGCACGGGAACTGATTAAGGGCCCAAATCTAAGGTTTGGGAAAGGTCTCATCTCCCTGTCAAGGAAAACTCTAAGTACACTGGTTGGAGTCCTAACTGGGTACAATCTGCTCAACCACCATAAAATAATGATGGGACTCCATGACAATGGTCTGTGTGATGCCTGTGGCATTGAACTACAGACCTCTTTACTCTACTTGGGCCAATGCTTGGCCCTGAGTGTTCGAAGGGAAATAATTCTTACAGAACCTTTTATGGATCCTGAGAAGCTCAGAACAGTGAGTGTTTCTAACCTGGTGTCCTTCATCTGAGGGACGAGAAGGGTTGATTAAAAGCTCAGTGTCTCTTTTGGGGAGAGAAATGGGCCCACTTACTGTATGAGGCCTCCGCTCACATGGGTTTCACCCATCCCCATATACCATAACCATAACCATATGTTCCATGTTGACCTGTGTAAAGTTGTATATGTTTCTTGTTGTCTTGTGTAAAGATGTATTTGTTCCACAATGTTCTGTGTAAAGATTTAAATGTTCCTTTATATCCTGTGTAAAGGTGGTTTTACACTGTAGGTGTACACTCATTGTTTAGCTCTCATTTCACATTTGTCACGTGACTGAGTGACTCTGAACAAATCATCCTGCTTGTCTGTAAATACAAATCAATAAAATTTAGAGTGAAAAAAGTCTATTGATTTTCTTAATTGTGGTGAGGATGTGCTGCCCACAGTTAGTACAGTCTGTGGTGAAGTTGTAGTTTTTGCATTAGAAAAAAGTGGAAATTCACCACAATAATTATTTCACAAGATGACTAATTGTAATTAAAAGTAATTACAAATGAACAATATGAGTACCTTTGTGCTGTTTTGCCCTTAATGCGCTAAAATAATCTGTGATTGAATTCAGTAAACATCAAACCAGGGACTCTTTCAGAGCTGTCATCTTTTTGTTAGTACAAAACAGCTTGTTGAAAGGCTGCTTGTATTTTTTCACTGCTAATAGCATTCCTGTGAATCCAGGCAGCAGGCTGCAGGTAACATGAATCAGACGAGATGACCTTGAGAGACAGGGCTGGGGGGAGGGCTGGTGGGGGAGGGGATATAAGTGAAGAGGAGGAAGAGAAGCCCTCATGATGTAGCTCCTCAAGTGACAGAATATCAGCCTAAAAATGGGTCTGAAGCAAGTTATTTGGCTCTGTGCGATGTGTGTGAGCACAAAGGCATTTTATCTTAGCTAATGGGCCTGTGTACTGCCAGGTGCTGCAGCATAATGAGCAGCAGGGAAACAGGCAGACTTTTCCTCACATCTAAGCCCAAACTATGACCTAAAGATCCTGATGTCTATAAACGGCAGCAGGAAAATAAAGTCGTTGCGTAATCTATGAGAGGTAATGTTTCAACGTCAGACATAGTCAAGGAGAGGCCAGCAGGTCAGTGTCTCTGTAGAATTGTCTCAAAAGACTGATTTAAGGTTTATTTCAGGATTAATGTTTTGTATTTTATTTGTGCTGCAGCTCAGTTCACTATAGGGATGTAAGTTCTGTTCCAATAAGTTAAAGAGCACTTCACCAGGCAAACCTTTAATCCCCATACTCACAGCTGACAGACCATTAATCTGACGCACCACCCGAAACCTGGTGCACTGCAGCGGACTGGTTGGTCTTTAAAGCTTTGTGGTGGGGGGAGGGTTCAGGATGTCAGGTGATGCAGGGGTCAGGTGGGGCTTCCACAGGGCTTCTGACACCCAACATTCATCCCAGTTCAAACTCTGCCTCAAATATCATTTCTACATGGAAACCATTTGGTTTAGAAAATGTTGACTGAAGATTTTTTTCTTTTGTATAAAACGTTGGAAAACTGTAAAATGTAAATGTTACTGTAGGATGTAAAGATTTAAATGTTTCACTGCAGATTTGTTACAATAAGTAAATCTGTACAGAGATATGAAAGTCTGAACTTTTTACTTAGTTCATTCATAAGGCTTTATAAAAAAGACCAAATTAATCATTCTCTACCTCATCAGACAGCATTTCATTGCCATCCTTACATTTCTAACCACCAGTGTTGTATAAAGTACCTCAAAGTGATACTTGAGTAAAAGTACAAGTATCTTATCATAAAAATACTTTGGTAAAAGATAAAGTCTTCTCTAAAAATATTACTTGAGTAAAAGCCTTAAAGTATCTGATATTTTTTGTACTTAAGTATCAAAAGTAAATTTCTGACACAAAATCTACTGAAGTATTAAAAGTAAAAGTACTGAGTAAAAGTGAGCAGTTAGATTTTCCAAAATGACATTTATTGGGAGGTGACTTCTCCAAAAAATATATTTTCTATCAGCGTGCAGCTGTGATGGGTTGTGTACAAGTATTACGGTATCAGAATGGTATATATTTATACTTCTCATCCAACCGCAATTAAATTCACTCTATCCAGGAGACACAGTTTATCAGGATAGGATTTTTAAGTAATAACAATTCGTATTAAAATAGGAGTAATGACTTTCTACTTCTTACCTTTTTAAAAAATGTGAGTAGAAAGTACAGATAATTGTGTAAAAATGTAATGAGTAAAAGTAAAAAGTATGTTGAAAAATAGTTACTTAAGTAAAGTACAGATAACCAAAAATCCTACTTAAGTACAGTAACAAAATATTTGTACTTAGTTACTTTACAACTTTGCTAACCACAGAGTGCAGAACTAAATGAAACATTATAAAGTAAATAGCTCAATAACATGAGTCATTAAATCCTTTACAAACATTATATCCGTGTCCACCCAGTGTTTCATCTTTTGTCTGCAAGACTTTTTACAGTACTCAGTATTACTTCTTTATCAGTTCCACCAAGAAAAATACTGTTGGTACAGCCCATGACTGTATGACTCACATTATCTACTTTTGGTATTTTAGCTGCAAGATTTGGCCCAACATTCATAGTAATCCCTGAATTAATTTACTATTTGACTTTGCTCATAGATTTCCTTGTCATCCTTTACAAAATACTGTGAAATACCTGATTGTACTTTAGGATTTTTCAAAACACTATTCACTATTCGCCATGTTGCTTTCATATCAACGTTACATTTGTTTAATAAATCACTAATATTCCTTCTTGTGTTTTCTTGTAATCCATACCAACTTATTTTTATACTTTTTTGTCTCTTTTCTGCTTCTTTAGTTCTTAACTTTAAAAAACATGAATACAAGTAATTATTTTTTACAAGCAGTTCTCAACCCTTTGATCATCCACGGCTTGTCAACATTTCTTTTAACACGTTCTTTCTGCATACAAATATTTCATAGTTTCCAAAATATGCATAAACTCATATTTACATCATCAACATACATCCTTCTAGTTTTGTTTTTACAAATCATCTTTCAACTTATCCAAAATAATTTTGTGTTTAACATTTTCTTATTTATTTAGCTACTTTTTTACTGCATTGATTATTTTTATAAATTGTAAAAATGTGTAATTGATAACTCATATCAGTCATGAAGATCCAACTCATCACCTTTCCCTTTCTTGCATTAGTAAAAATATTGTCAGTCACTGTTGCACTGTGTGTTGTGATTCTTGGTGGTATTAATGTATATAAAAACCCCACACACAATAACTGTTTTATTACAACTCATTTCAAAGAGCTCCACAATGTCCACCTTATACAGACATCAAGTGAGGTAATTACGAACTATGAGTAACTTTATTACTGTTATCACTCAGAATGACCTGTTTTATAGTCCACTTCCTGCTTCTGGAGCGGGCTCCCATCTGCCTGGCGTTCACACATGCAGTGGAACTGCACCAGAGTTGACTTTAACTGAACCAAGACCTACAGTATGTCTGCAGGTGGAGCAGAGTTCACGTTTTGGTCTGAATTACAATTTAATTACACGTTCACACCTCCCCAAATGAACTGGACAAACAAACTAGAGTTTACAGCAGACTAAACTGTGTGAATGCACTCTTAGAGTTCTCATTTCATATCTCATCTCTAATTATTTTCATTACATTTTCAACAACTGTTAACATTTTATCTTTTATTCATGTCCTTCTAATTGAAAGTTATTTATATTCTCATCATTGAACCAAGTCTCTGAGGCAGCTATTATACCAACACTTGTGTTTTTGTTGCCTTTTTAACTGCGTATACTAGGACATAAACCTTTCAGCCATTTTGGACATGATGGACAAAGTCAACTATAGAACACAAGACTGCAGACTAAGGACCGAGGAGGTCCACATCATGTTACTGTCAAGGTTCTGACCCATCCTCCCAGGATGAACCAAAGACAACCACCTCCAACGTTCTCCAATAAAAAGCAATAAATAAATAAATAAATAAATAAATAAATAAATAAATAAATAAATAAATAAATAAATAAATAAACAAACAAACAAACAGTGTGAAGTTGATGGTCCATTATTAGCTACCTGGTTGTGGTTTGGGTCCTTACAAAAATCATTGTGTAATTATTCTGGGACTGATAACTATCATTTCCAGTAGTATGAATTGGTTATTTTTTAATTTAGAGTTTGTTTTAATTATAAATTATGTCATTTCATTATAAAGATCAAAAAAAGTACTTACCGTATTTATTCGTGAATAATACGATCTCATGCATAATACGACCCCACCTTTTTTGAGCTTAAAAAATCATAAAAAATTAATCCTCAAACTACCTCCAATTTCATACAGACTTGAAGATTTTTCAGCCTTTGCAGTCTTTATACATATCAGTAAAATGATCATTGGACTGTTCATTTTATTTTAACAACATATGTACTAAAAGGTATTTTGACAACAAATATATATCAGTTGTAGCAGCATCATATGAATTCTGGCATTTTACACATAGTCCACCAGGAGGCGCCAACACAAACGTCAGAGACTTCACATGAGATTTGGACCATCTTGTGGGGGAAAAGCAGATTTCTTCCTACTCGCGAGCGGTCCCTCTGGTGGGGAAACATTTTTTCAGGGACACAATTTTTTTCAGAACACGGGTATACGGCAGCCATTACAGATGAACATGTGTTTGTTGTTGTTTGAGGAGCGGCTCGGTCACACACTAATGACATTAGTTTATCATTACTAAGGTGCAGGACTACTTTTTTCTTCTTTTTTTCACATCATGTCTCCTGCCTGGATCTGTTATTATCTCGCTCTGAAGCACAGAGGAGTGTCAGAGGTGAGCTCGTTTCAACTGCTTTTTACGTCGTGGTCTCATTTCCGGACTCATTAATTTTGCCAATATTTCAGTTAAAATACACAAGTAAAAATGTTTATCCTAGTATAGTACTACCCCCCCAACTTTATGGATGATTTTATGGATTAAATTTTACGTATTTTACTTGAATAAATACGGCACTTGATATTTTGATACGTGAACATATTTTGAAGATCTATCAATCAGTTTTTAAAGTGATTCTTCCACAACTCATTGTGTGTTTTGTTTGCATTCATTGAAAAATAAATCCTCTTAAACCTAAAGTTGTGCTAACTCTAACCCTGAGAGTGACGAGCACAACACAAGCTAAAGCTAACACCTGAGCTTAGTTAACGTCCAGTATTACCAGGGTTGTTCTTTTACAGATGTCTTAGTGTTATGTTTTACTTTGTGGCTTCTGCAGTTGTTTGCTACAAAGACAAATAAACAAACAGCTGCCATTGAATACGTTCCCCTCAGTGATGCAGTGTTTGGACTGTGTCTGCAGGTTTTAATTGTTGTCCTCTCTGATGTAACTAGAGAGAAACAAGCTGCAACATCAGCTGCTGGAACTTCCAACGCTCCAGTATTTCTTTGCTTCCTGGTGTGAAATGCTTCGCTGCTGCAGGCCAGTTGACAGATTTATTAAGAAACAGGTGAAGGTGAGCTGTGGGAGCTGAGGAAAAGGACTTCACATTATTACCTCTTTCAAAGCATCTCTTAATTAACAACTCATGAGAATCAATAGATTTTTTTTCTGCTGCTGCTGAAGTACTGAAGTACTTAATACAAATCGGAATCTTTTTTATTGTTGTTGGTTTGTCATCGACCACTGGCCAAGGTAAAGTCACAGTGATAATGTTACTGCCTGTCAGTAAAATATCTCATGAACCACTGGATGGATTTTAATGCAACTCTCAGAAGAAACATTACATTACATGTAAATCTATAAATGCAGTGAAACTAATTAAAGATGGCAGCCACAGCTACAAAATCCTGCTCAACTGTGACTTTAGATACTTTGTCAGAATCTAATGTAGTAGTAGTAGCAGTAGTAGTAGTAGTAGTAGTATTAGTAGTAGTAGCAGTAGTAGTAGTAGTAGTAGTAGTAGTAGTAGTAGTAGTTCTTTATTCATTTCATTTGTAACACAAATTAACAAAGTACAGAAAAACATGCAATCAAAATAAAATCAAATAAAATGAAAGGCAGCAGAAGAAGAATAAATCTTATAACATCTGCCCCTTTTATACCCAAAATATGTTCAAAAGAAAAGTAAAAATACAACAAAAATCAAAACTTAAAACATTTAAAAATGAAAAAAAGATATCAGTTTGAAAACCAATTAGCATGAATTCACTTAAAATTCTCCATATTTCTTCAGAATAATATTTTTATCATTCTGTTTAATGTGTACAAGGTTCTGTCATTTTTAACCTCATCTTCCATGTTATTCCATAATCTTATTCCCTGGATTAAAGTGGATCTCTCCTTCAGGCTCGTACCAAACCAGGGTTTCACAAATATTTTGAATCCTTTGTGATAATAACAGCTCTGTCTTTTAACAAAATTTACCTGAATGTTGGAAGGTAACACACCTTTATGAGCTCTGTACATTAACAGTAAAATATTATTATCGACCAAATCAAAAACTTTTAATAATTTCAATTCATGAAACAATATACTGTATTAGATGGATGGCTGTAATTTTTTCTAGTAATAATTCTTACAGCTCTTTTCTGTAAAATAAAAACATGATTTGTGATAGTTTTACAAGCTTTACCACAGACTTCAATACAGTAAATTAAGTGTGGAACAATTATAGTGTTATACAACATAAACAGTAATTTATCATCGAACAGTTCTCTTACTTTGTACAGGACTCCAATAGATTAGACTTTTTTTGTTCTTAAACCATTTATATGATTTTTCCATGTCAGTTTTTCATCAATAATAACACCTAAAAACTTCACTTTACTGACTCTACAGATCATCAGTTTTAAATGAAACATCTATAGTTCTCTTATTGTAACAGAAAATCATGTCATTTGTTTTGTCCAAGTTTAATGTATTTATTACGTTGAAACCAACTTTGTATTTTCATAAATTCTGTCTGATCATGTCCAACATTTGTTCAGTATCATTACCGGAACAAAAAAATGTTGTATCATCAGCAAATAGAACAAGACCCGACACATTTACCAAATCGTTCACATACAAAATAAATATTAAATAACTAATGTGGTAGTAGCTGAGAGTACTTCTCAACAGATCGAGAGTATGTTACTGTCAAGTTTTCACAGTGAGTGTTTTTAAGTGTTTTACTTTGAGTTTTCACTCGTCAGTGCTCAGCTCTGCTAATTAAGAGCTTGTGCTATCAGTGTCTGTGTTTTCCATCAGCAGTTAGGACTAAACGCCTCAGGGAATGAGGACATTGGAGCAGTTAGCTAGCAGGTGGCAGCCTCCTCTGGAGAATTGACACAAGGCAGGTGAGTCCCAGAAATGGATTTTTCTTCTCCCCGGCGTCCCCTCCTCTCCACCGGCGACTGCAATAACGTGGTGCAAACTTGATCTAATCAGGACGGCTGAAACTTAGAGTTTGTTCTCAGTGTTCCTGTGAAGTGCCTTCATTATATCAGCTGAACAACGAGAGGGATCTGCCAGCAGGAGAAGTGAAGGCAGCTCATCACCTTCACTTTCTGAAGATCTACAGAAACTGGATCATTTGTAAAAAGAGCTTCTTCAATTATTTAAACGTTCCACTACATATTGAACATGTTTCTCTTTCACATCGTTAAAGTTTCATCACCTTCCCCTGCAAGTCGTTTCATCAGAACGAATGAAAATGACGTCGAGTTTTATTTGCTGTTATCAGCCGCGGATTCAGATGTTGTAAAGTTTTCTGCCTGTGGTCGGGCAGGGCATCCAACGTGCTTTCTGTGGATTTTAAAGGTGCTTACTTTGTATGTTAGTGTTGTATTTACACAGAATAAATCCAGATTAAACATGGTTTCATGTAAATCCCTTTACTTCTTTGTCTGCTTCTCTATATTTGTAATAAAGCCAACTTATTAATGAAATAATTTTAAAACAATAAATCAGTTCAGTTGTATTTTCTGTGAATAGTTCATGTGGAACAATCAACGTTTTCAACTTTAATGTTATTGCTGCTAAAAGACAGGAATTCCTGTAACTGTGTTTCTCTTTCTGTTAGAAAAATATCACATAAGATGGATTTTATTAAAACTCTCAAAGTAATATTCGATGCATATTTATAACTGAATCAAATGTAGAGTTAAGCTAAGAAAACACTATAAGATGCCCAGAACCCAGTCAGCTGTACGAACACAGCTAAGAGTCGATGTGGTAGTAGCTGACAGTCATTGCATTAGCTCTGAGAGCTAACAGGTCACAATTAACGTGAGATCAAACATTGGGCCTCATGCAAGAACCGTTCGTACACAGATTTGTTCTTAAGTTGTGCGTACGAGTGATTTAGGAGAATTTGTGGCATTCACCAATGTTGTCGTATTGTTATATTTATTTTTAGATACAAACAAAATTTACGAGTGGTCCAGACCTGCCGTATATTTTACGTGCACTCTGTCTGCTGTTATCCAGACGGGTTTTCTTCACTAAGTTTATATT
>NW_013952979.1:292887-300154 GCF_001266775.1 Austrofundulus limnaeus
GCTAAATACCACAATTAATCGTGATTAATTTTTTTGCCAATATTGCCCAACCCTAATTTACGGAGCTCATTTACACACTTTTCCTGAAGATAGAAGAGTTTGTTGAATCTGACGTGACATGTTCGTACGAACCCTTTGTACGAACAAAAGTAAGAGAAATTTAGGAGAAGAATACGAACATGTTCTTGCATGAGGCCCATTCAAACAATATTCTTATTAAATGACCAGGTGTAGAGTTCAACATAAAGCTTTGTGATAAAAGGCAGCAGGTAATTTTTTCAAGTTGGCTGAAGTAAAGATGAGCTTCTATAATGTCTGAGGAAAATTAAAGTGATAAAACACCATAAACTAGGGAATTTGCGTTTCCTGAGAAAATGCTTCTGTGAAAGCTGATAGCTGAAAGCTGCTGAAATGGAGCTGAAATTTTTTAATATCAAATCAGGTAATGCAAGTCCAATTTGGGAAAGCTGAAAGAAGCACAAAAAAGCTGAAATAAGCAGAAGAATAAAAGAAAGGAGCAGACGTAGAGTTGAAATAGCAGAAAAAAAGCTAAAATTAGCATAAAAATAAGCTAAACGTAGCAGCCACAAGTTGAAATTAACACACAGATGGTGAAAGTGTTGAAAAAATTTAAATTAGAAAAAAAATAGCATAAAAGTACAAAAAAGTGAAGATTTGTTGTAAAATAGCTAAAACAGCCAAAATGTGCAGTAAAACAGCCAAAATGTGCAGTAAAACAGCCAAAATGTAGCTGGAAATTTTATAATTAGCATAAGCACAAGTTTGCTGAATTTAGCGTAAATAAGTTATAATAGCTACAAAACAATATGTATTTAGCTTAAAAGGCTAACTTTAGCCAATAAGACCTGAACATCAGCTAAAAGTGTAGAAAACAGCTGAATATAACAAAAACCAGCTTTTTTAGAAGCATAAATGGCTCAAATTAGCAGAAAGAAGCAGAAAAAAGTAGGAAATAGCAGAAGAATAGCAGAAAGAAACAGAATTATAGTTGAAATACCAGAAAAAGCTAAAATTAGCTAAATAAAAGTAGCTAAAATTAGCAGTTAGAAAGAGCAGAACCAGAACAAAAGAGGCGTTGAAAACAGCTCTATTAATTTTCAAAGGGAAAAATGTGGCCGAAAAAGTGAAATAGCTTAAAAAAAGTATATCCAGCTGAAATCTCAAACTTCATAGATGGAATGTCCTGAAGGAGCTGAACATTTTGATATATAAATTGTTAAATTGTTACAAAGTCTGAGGAACAAGATGAGTGCCAAACAACATACGGATGAAAAATGATCTCAGTTAAATGAATGCTGATGGTAAAACTAATGTCTGACATGATAAATACACAACAAACATCTGGTCTCCTTTTCCTCCTGACTCATGTAAAGCTGTGGTCACGTGACCAACCAGGAATTTTATTTTTCTTTACATTTATAGCTCTAATCCTAGAGCCATGGACTTTTACAACTGGTATCCAGAGAATGAAACAGAAAAATGGACAAATTGCTGAGTCACCCTTTGGATCTACAGAATTCTCCAGCCAACCTCATCACGTCCTTACCACTGTTTGGTACTTTAAGTGGGAAACATTTATTTATATAATATAGAATGTATAAAGACCTATGATGAAACATATTGCTGGGAAGACATTTAATGTTTGATTTTTTATCTGAGCCAGTTTAGTGAACCAGACTAGTTGAATTACTCCTTACAAGATCTTTAGTTTCTGAGAAAGTACAGTACTTTTTATACTTACATAGTCCAACAGATTATTCACAATTTAAGTATCAAATATTACAATTTAGAAAAGGGTTAGAGTTATAGGGTTAGTATGGTTTTTTTTTTCTCTGAAATCTGTAATTTGGTCAAAAAAAGTTCACTCCTTCTGTAAAGATGCAATCAAATCAGGCTTGAAGAATGGAGCTGATTTCACAGAGCTGAGTCACATCTGATGAATATAGACACACAAACGTCCAGCGGTGGGCGGGTGGGTGTGTGCACCGGATCAGCAGACACATGGGGTGAAAACACAGGAAAGACCCAATGAGAACTTTCCAGAACAGGAGTCCACACGGAAACGAATCTAAACTCTAAAAGCTGGTTTACGATTTACAACTGGACTTAAACTCCACAACCTGGTTCTGAGGGAACATTGTTGGGTTCCAAACACACATTGGTGACCTGGATGTAAATTTGACCTGATTTGCAGGTTTTTGGCAGCAAATTTTAAAATTGCTTGATACTCAAGATTTCATTGCAAAACACAGCTTCATAATCATCTTTTTTTTCACAAAAAGTAGCTGAACATTGACCCATGTGTCTGAGAGGGTGACTGGGAGATACATATACAGTTTTATCAAGCTGAAATGTCTTGTAAGATCCTCTGGACTCGTTCCAGTTCTTCAGACAATGTACTTTCTGGGTCTGATATGAGATCATCGGAGTAAAAGTTTCAACTGTTTCCTGAGTTGACATTTTCCAAAACCATTAGTTTATATTGTTGATTCTTTTTTTTTTTTTACAACAAAATACAACACTGCTACGAAAGGTTGTATACAGCATGAACCATTGTTGTGAAGATGAGCTGAACTGGGAATGTCGGAAATAGTAGGAGGTTCTTAAAAACACAAAGACTAATTTCAAGGTGTTAAAATTTCAGTGTTAAACTTTTGGGTGTTGACTTAACACCCCCTAATGTTATTTTAACACTTTCTGAGTAAATTGACACCCAGTGTTGGTGTTAATTCAGTGTTAATTTCTTCAGTTTTGTCTCAACACTGGACAGTGTTAAATAAGCTCCGCCCACTGTTAAGTTTTATATAACACTTAACAGAGTTGTTATATGACACCATGCAGTGTTGAAAGCTGTATTCTGAAAAGCCCCGCCCTCTTCCACGTCATGTCAGACAGACCAGTATTTACCCAGCATTCCTTGCTGAGAAATCATGCAGAAATGATGTTTTTGCTGTTTATGACTGTTAGAGATGAGAGTAAAAATTAGTTGTTCTGCTTAGTTTTTGTGTTCATTTTTATCAAGTTGTTCAACTTTAAGTTTGCATTACTGGCCAAAAATCGACACCATGAGTAGCTGTGTTTCCGTTGCAAATGTGTGTAAAACGTTGTCGATATTCTGTTAATGTCGAAAAACTCAGTTTCAAAACTGCAGTGTTTCCATTAAGTAAGAAATGCTATTAAAGTCACGTGAATACGATTGTTCTCATGATAAGTCATTACAAACATGGCAGCGATGGATGTAAACACATAGCATGTTGCTACCACGACACTAGCGCTCATCATCAGAGGAGACGTCGGCGTCTTTTATCGAGGCTTTCCAGAGACAAGTCCCTACTTGGGAGCGGCTACGTATGCTGTGTTTTTGGGAAATTGTAGTCGGTGAGTTTACTATTTTATACTACTTCTGTGATATTACTACTACTTCTACTTCCTGTTATCTTCTTCATCATCGTCTTTTTCACCAGTAGAAACAGCCGGTTGTTGATCACGTGACTCCTGTGATGTGAAAAAAGTGTTTCCATTGCAGTTTTGCGAAAAACACCAATTTCAATACGGCCGAAAAACCACCTCATCCTAGCGCAAAAACATTTTGTCGAAAAACAATTATTTTTTGAAAATGACGTGTTTCCATTGAGCAAATTTATTTTCGAAATTCTAATTTGCGCATTTTCATGGTCAGTGGAAACACAGCTTAAAGGCACAGTGTGTAGGATTTTGTCAATTCTTTTAGCCAAAACTGAGATAATCACTAATGACAATAATAAAAACATGTCTAATCATTGCAGACAAAGACCTTGTTTTATTATTTTTATAAAAAAACTGTTTATATCTCCATGGTCGCAAGTCGACAAGCAGCCGCCATCTTGTCTACGAAGGCTTGTGAAGGACAAACTGCAGTGGCGGCGTCAAAAACGGTTTTAGTTGTAATACTATAAACAGGGGTGGAAATTAGCACCCGCCACTGGTCAAATGTGGGTAAAATTATGAAGTGGCGTGTAGATCTGAACAACACACCCGCCACCGTGAGGACCAGGGAGGATGATTCAACCACTCAACCACTAGATGTCGCTGAAAACATCAAATCCTACACACTGTGCCTTTAAAATATTGTGCTTTTAAGTTAGTTAGGAGAGGACTGCAACAAAGTCAAAAAGGTCTAAGATGAGTGAGAGACACCTGCAATGACTCTGGGACAATTTTCAAACAATATTTGTCACAAATTTCTTCACCGTGTTCAAAATTCAAATGGCTTTGAATCTGTGGGACTTTAGGGTGCGGACCCCTGTGAGTCATTCTGGAGACTCCCTCACAAACGTTCTTTTCCAACAAGTCAAATAAAACTCAGTGAAGGAGACTGAATTATTTTTTTGCACAGAAGAGACAGCGTGGAGACACAGGCAGCTCTGACCAGGAGGGACTATACCTCGGAGCGTAGGAACACATTCTGCACCGTCAGAAACAGTGAGGATGTCTTCATGACACATGTACACAACAGTTCTGTCGACAGAAATGCCTGATTTTCCTTCTCTAACTCGTTCAGCTCCATCAACTATAAATAAACCTCCACTCTGCTAACCTTGTGGTCTGTGTGAGACCTGTGCAGCAGTGGGCGGGGCTTACCAGGACTTCACAGTTTCTCTGATACTGTCTGTGAAGAAGAAAATCTTGTGAGATCTGATGTCCTACATCTGGTGAGGTAAAGTCAGGCCTTCAGCACATTTTTTAATTCAGATTTGTTAGGCTACTTCTTGCACCTGATTTCTTCAGTTCTAAATTTACAAGAATTCTGAGCCTGTTAATGATGGCTTTTATATTCACAGCCTTTGTGTTTAGGAACACTGGACAAGGTCATGCACTGCCAGAGGAACCTTTGTGATAGTAGAAACTCATTTAAACAAGGTTCTGCACCAAACCAATGTCAAAAACTGAAGAAGAAAAACTCTACATCCATGGTATTTAAAGTGTGGAATAAAATAAATAAAAATAAGATTTGTTAACAAGATGAATGATTCAAGCACAAAACTAGTCAAAACAAAAATGTAGAACTCCTGTGCGAACTGTAGTAGACAATAATTAACTGATGTGACAATTTGAAGGTTGAGTCTGACTCGGCTGGTGACAAGTGGCAACTAAAAATAATGAGAAAACGCAAGAAAATATGTAAATTTCTTGTTACTGAACTCGGTGTTCACAACCAAGTGATCAATAAGCTGTGTAGCCAAATTTTAAATGGCTGATTATTAAAACTGTTCTGGTGCAGGGCTAACAAGCATGTCATTTAGACTATTTTCACTCTTCTGTTTACAACCTCCACCCACAGCCCTGACCTCAGCTGCTGTAACCAAACTGATGCTTTCATCTACTGAAGTTCACTTTAACATGACTCTGTGACAGCTTTGTTTTTAACATGTTCAAAATTCAACTCCAGAGCTGCTGCATCCATCCATCATCCATCCATCCATCATCCATCAATCAATCATCATCCATCCATCCATCCATCATTCATCCATCCATCATCCATCCAACCATCCATCATCCATCCATCCATCCATCCAACCATCCTTCCATCCATCATCCATGCATCCATCAATCATCCATCCATCATCCATCCATCCATCATCCATCCATCCATCCATCCATCATTCATCCATCCATCATCCATCCAACCATCCATCATCCATCCATCCATCCATCCAACCATCCTTCCATCCATCATCCATGCATCCATCAATCATCCATCCATCATCCATCCATCCATCATCCATCCATCCATCCATCCATCATTCATCCATCCATCATCCATCCATCCATCATCCATCATCCATCCATCCATCCATCCATCCATCCATCATCCATACATACATCCAACCATCATCCATCCAACCATCATCCATCCAACCATCATCCATCCAACCATCATCCATCTAACCATCATCCAACCATCATCCATCCAACCATCATCCATCCATCATCAAGAAAACTACTGTTAGTAAAACTACCTTTATTGGCTAACTACAATCAAATTACTATTCAATAGTAACTCAACACTCCATAACCAAAAGAATGCAACAAAATTTTGGGGTTAGTGGTTAATTGCAATAAAATAAAATAAAAAACTGTCCAAAGTACCTACTACTTATTTAGGTGTTACATAGTGAATTGTAATACATTACCAGGTAAGTGCTACATTACTGCAGACAATTTCATAGTAAAATCGTACCCTAATTACCATGTATTTACATGGCAATAAGGTAGTAATTACCATTTAATTACTTTTTATATTACCTTGTAATTACACGGTAATAAGGGTACCATTAACGAAAGCGTTACCTATATTTCTTCCTTTCAGGGTCATGGGGGTCACTGGTACCCATATCAAGCAGTCATTGTGCGGGGGGTGGGGTACACCATGAACAGGTCTCCAGTCTATCGCAGGGCACTTTAAACACCAACAGTGTTGTGGAAATCTATATACAGTAGGACCTGCTAGCAGTAGCTAAATGCTCAAAACAATGAGGAAATGTGATTAAAGTCATCTAATAATTGTATTTATTATTTGTGGGTCAAAGAATGACCCAAGACCACAGAGTACATTAAGTGTTGCTGTTTTTATCAACAACTGCATGGAACCATCACATTCTGTATTATACCTTCAACCAGGTATGTGGCTTTGGTCAGTTCACCTGTTTACCACAGATATGAATGTAAGCTTGTACTTTAGTTTTCATGTGTCACAGTGGATAATACTGAAGAAGCTCAGTAATGTTTCAGGTGACCCTTGTTATCATATCACTTAGCTGACTAAAGGTTGGATTTTACTGCACTGGACTCATGATGTTAGCAAACGAGTGAAAACAAATGATATACTTTTTTTTTTCAGAAAAGCACACGTAGTCTATAGGCTGATGTAAAGTTATCCAGTTAACAGCATTTGCTCTGCAGTTTCTTCATAATGTCTTCTACCAGTAACCATTTAACAATCGAGGGTTCCTGCACTCGTGAGTTTTTGCTACCAACATACCTGCTATTTAAAGAAGTGTACACAAATCATTGTGTCTTTCTTCCTCTGAGGCCAGGGTGGTGCAGCCAGACTGTTCTGCAGTGTTCATCCAGCTGACTGAGGTGGGCTCTGATTACCTGACATCTGACACAAGAACTGAGATAGATAGATAGATAGATAGATAGATAGATAGATAGATAGATAGATAGATAGATAGATAGATAGATAGATAGATAGATAGATAGA
>NW_013952979.1:301219-304292 GCF_001266775.1 Austrofundulus limnaeus
TTCTTAATAACTTTTACTAGATAATGATGAGTAAATATTACATGAATTTGTAGCATTTAAATTTACTTACCAAACATTAGTGCAAATTTGTAAGAGGATTTTTTCAAGTACATCTTACAAGTTTTTTTTCAGTGTACACTGTACAGTGTCAGCACGAGGTACTGGGACTTTGGAACATTTTCTAATTGTTTCAGTTTTTCAGATTCTGTATCTACCTGTATCTTGTTCTGCTTTTTTGTGTGTGTTTTTCTACAGTATAATGTAAAATCTAGAGTTTAGGCTCCTTATTGTGCTCCATTTAAAGCAGCAAACCTTTGATCAAGTTCATAATTAACATTCACAAGTCTTTGTTTATTCTGAGTCTAAGGGGATTATGGTATGTTATTAATTTGTTTTTATAATGAGTGAATCATTTTTGTCACACTTTAGAGAGCATTTTATAATTTTTATGCAAATGAAGGCAGTTTAAATCATAATAAATAAAGCAGAAGCTTATAAGCTGGACTAAAGTCAGAGTGGGTTGTTAGGCAGACTCTTTGATCAGGTTTAATAACAGATTTTTAAAACTTAGGTTGTGATTTATTTATTAATGTGTCTATTCTGTGTAAGACCCATCTGTGGACATCAGCAGATGAGTGGTCAGTGTTGTGATCTCCTCTTCCTGAGGCTGTGGGTTTGAGAAATATATTTCTTCTAAATGTACAGCATCTTTGTTTTAGGTTGAACATTTCCTGTTGTAGATAAAGAACATGTCTCTGTTAGATGTTTCTTTAACACTCTGTTTCAGGTCAGTTTAGTCTTACAAACATTTTATTTTAATATATAAACAGGAATTTTTTATATTGTGCAAACATTTCATCTGCTTTTTATGTTTATGGATTTTGGGTGCAAAAGCATTTACTGAGGCGTCTTCAAGCAAAGACCTACAGGCATAAAGTCATGCAGAAAACCATCTGCCTGAAAGCAAAATCATTCAATTAGTCCTGCGAGGGAAACCAGTGAAGCTGAGGTTTCTCATGTATTTCTGACAGACACTGGGAGATACTGAAAGAATATTGTTAATAATCACTCTGGGAACAAGTCACTGAGATCAAATTAATATAATAACTCTTCTGCATTTCATCTGCTAACTACAAATACAGTGATGCCTCGTTTTTCGCGGGGGTTAGGTTCCAAAAAGCACCCGTGATAGGTGAAATCCGTGAAGTACAGTTGCCTGTATTTTTTACAATTCTTATGTACAACATATAATCACTGTACGTTGAAACCAGGCCCAAACATGTTTTTTTAACAAATAGAACACTTTCTTACAGTAAAATAATCATTTTAATCATCAATCCGAAGTACAGTAGGACAAATTGTGACTCATGTATTTCACCGTGCCTCTGACAAAGACGCTGCAGCCTGACTCCGCAGCATCCTCCTCCTCCTCCTCCTCATCCTCCTCATCTCTCCCGTCATCACTGTCAGCAAAGCTTTGATACAGTTTTTTTGCCTTTGTGCAGACAACGTTGGTATCCAGAGTAATGTTCTTTTTTCTGCAGTTATTAATCCACAATGCTAACGCACACTCCAGCCTTATCATGGTCTTGTTGCGGATGTTTGCAACCCTTTTTGCATCCTCGTTAAAACTTATTTCTGCTGTTGTCCATACAGTATGTTTTTTTTTCCTCCTTCTTTATGGAATGAACCAAAGGGTTCATTCCATAAAGAAAAGAAACAGCAAGTTTCTCAGTGTGTGTGTTCGACTACTCCACCTAGGCTGCATTGTTGAGCGCAGATCCACTGAGAAACTTGCTGTTTCAGCAACATTCAATTTAAAAACTGTACTTTTGAGGTTAAACAAATGTTCATAATTAATTTAAATAAATTACAAGTTAAAAAGGGCATGGAAATTTCTCTTTTTGAATGGAAAAATTATTGAACCGTGAGACTAAAGTATCAAACCGAACCGAACCGTGAATTTTCTGTATCGTTGCACCCCTAGTGTTTATACGTAATACAGCTTGGCAAATTTCAGTTTGCAAATTTTCTCCAAAACCCATAATGTCGACAAAACGTTCGGCACAGACAAAGGCACTTTCGGATGTGCCCAATAGGCAGAGGAAGATGCTAACTATCACAGAAAAAGTCCTTCAACACAGAGCATCTTCAGAAAACAAGTTGATAAAATAAATTTTAAAAATCTGTATTGTTCGATACAGCACAGTTCGATACGGTTCGATACGGGTACATATATTGTTGCACCCCTAATAAGTACCATACATTATTGGCACACAGGAAGAGAAGAAGCACAGAGGCTACATATTTAGCCAATCAGCATGCAGAACACAATGCACTTTGTAAAAAAACTGCACAGAAAAAAATCTGTGAAGCAGTGAGACCGTGAAAGTTGAACCGCGTTATAGCGAGGGATCACTGTAAATAAACTGCAATCACTGAAACAATGAAAACACATTTCTCTGAGGAAAAGATACTGAAATATTAACAGGAAACAGATGTGGAACACAAAGAAGTTTATAACAAAATAAATACATCGATGTCCATCTTACAAAGTTTTAAAATCTTATATCAGCCAAAAAGTCTTTTTGATCTTGTTTTGAGACTGATTTACTAAACAAGAACTTGTGTAAGAATAATCATCTTGTTTTCAGAATGTGTAAGATTATTTGTCTTGTTAGTCTAAAAATTTGACTCAAATTAAGTAAAAACTTTCTACCAGTGGAGTAAGAAAATTTTACTTGTTAAGATTCTAGAAATACTTGATTTGACTCAATTTTTTCTTATTTGAAGAATCTTACCAAGTAAAATTTTCTTACTCCATTGGCAGACATTTTTGACTTAATTTGAGTCAATTTTTCAGACTAACAAGACAAATGTCCTGATGCATCTCAGTAATCCAGGTAAAAAATCAAAGGAAAAAAAAATTGTATAGGTCCTCTGGACGGGTTCTTCTTTAATGAAACGTTAATCAGACGTGTTTCCATCAGCTACGTCAGACGCATGCGTGTAGTAAACAGGAAGTAAAAGTCACATCTCAGGAAGATGGAGAGAAGTTATCAGGAACGTGTTG
>NW_013952979.1:308836-312488 GCF_001266775.1 Austrofundulus limnaeus
GTGGGAGGAAGCCGGAGTACCCGGAGAGAACCCACGCATGCACGGAGAGAACATGCAAACTCTACCCACTGAACCAGCTGATATTAACTTGCACTGACAAGGGGCAGGCTTGCTTTCTAATTACTGATAGAGTTCAGCTGGTGTCTTGGCTTTCCATGCCTTTTTACACCTCCCTTTCTTCATGCGTTCAATACTTTTTCCCTGTGCCATTCCACATTATTACAAATAACTTCATTTCTGAACATTTATGGTTTGATTTCTTTGTATGTATGGATGGTGAAAATTTCATGTCATTAGCACCTCTAGTAATATATTTACTGAGAAAAATGGTGACGTGTTCAATACTTATTTTACCCGCTGTATAAGATTTTAAAACTTGGTTAGGTGGACATTTTTTGCAGTGTATCTGTAAACAACTAAACAAGTATCAGAGACAATGCCCACACAGACAGATCCCAGGTCCGAACTAGTTTTTAATTAAAAGTTTTTCTGCTGCCCCGTCTTTTATTTGGACTCCAATAGATTAAATTACTCTATATGGGGGCAGATTACTGGGTGGACACAAACAATAAAGAGGCAATTGTTTTCAAAAACACAACCATTTAGCTCACTGGTCAATTGGTTGTAAAAACTCAGAATTCAGTAAAACTGAACACATTCTTCTACAATGTCGAACAGCAAGAACTTGGTGAAATTAAACCTTTGATTAAACAGCAAGTTTCCAGTCTCTAACTTCTTTGCAGTTTTTGTTCTAGTATAAAATATTAAAAGATGGAGTGATACAGTGTACTGCATTTTTTCCACTGCAATCCAATTATGGCCTTCTTATTACTACAGTCGTATTTGATTAAAACTGCTAGGAAGCCCTCTGTGTTCGTGCTGGTTCAGCAGCCACAGGCTACAGTTAATGGCCGGCACTGAGCTGTGGATATTTGTATTTGTCTGATATAAAAGACATGATGATAGCACTCAAGTACCTAACTCATATTTTTAGTATTTTAGGAAGGATGCAGATTGAAGTACCTGCATATAAATGTTCTCTCAGATCCACAGGGCTAAACAAAGTACTGCAGAAGGACAAAAGGTGCTTTCAGTTTGTTCAGCCTGCTGTCTTTTCCATTAAAGTGGCTGTAGGTCGCACCAACTTTGTTCTGCCTGCCTCTGTGGTGGAGCTTCAGAGAAACCAAAAGTCAAATGAAACATGGCCAGCTTTCCAAAAACAAGACCGTTTTCTCATTCATCCTGTAAACTTTTGTTTTTGACGCAGTACAAATA
Source organism: Austrofundulus limnaeus (assembly GCF_001266775.1). Lineage (NCBI taxonomy): Eukaryota > Metazoa > Chordata > Actinopteri > Cyprinodontiformes > Rivulidae > Austrofundulus > Austrofundulus limnaeus. The sequence continues at coordinate 310,112 of NW_013952979.1, forward strand.
CACAGAGTGGAACATGTTGCATTCAGAATCCAATCAGGGCACAAGCTTATTAACTCAACATTCATCACCTTATTCATTCAGCCACACAACTCACCATCTGAAAACTCAGAGCTGCCTCCTGATCGACTAAGTCTAAACTTTAATTAATCTTTTTAAATTATCTGTTGTTGCTGAAAAACAGATTTAATGTGCTTTGTAAAATTTAAAACAAAACTTGGAGAGAAAGTTATACAACTTTCCTGTAAAAGCACAGGAAGGAAACTTCACAGCCAGGCTTGAAACACCAGGGGTCTCATGTGTGAACAGCATGCATGCAGAAAAATATTGTGCGTCAGGTTCAACGCACAGCTCAGGATGTATAAAAACCAACACTGTGTGAAAGTGTGTGTAAATATACGCACATTTTTCACCTGCTGTGAGATTGTGTGGAAAGCAATGCAGAGATTTTCAGTCAACAGTTTTAAACCACAAAATCCTGAATCTAACCTGAATACACAAAAATATGACTCCTTTCTGTTTTCTGGATGTAAGGAGGGTCTGAACACCGTGTTTATTTTTTAGTTTGAGCCTCTCTGGTTTAAACAATGAAACTGAACCACATTTAACCTCAGACAAGAAAACATAAAAAACAACCTCACTCCCATGTAAACTGTACAGTTGCTTATATTTTGTCCCCCGTAGTTGTAAACACATATCAGTGACCATACACCTGCAAGGCACACACACAGCTAAGGAGAATGAAATCTGAGTGAATCGTCTAAGAAAGAGATTCTTAACCTAGCGCCACCTTGAGGGCCTCAAAAGAACAACAGTTTTTAACTTTGGGCCGCAGAGGGCCGTGGGACCGCATTGATTTTGATTAAGGTGCAATACACTTTCTCACCACTAGTAGCAGTAGTGCACGACTCAGATGTTTAACAACTTTTTTAATATGTAGTAGAAGAATCTTACCCCGTATTTATACTGCATGTGTCTCCGCTGTGCTCCGCTCCGCTGCGCTGCGCAGGTCGCAGCTATGCATTTCAAGTCCAGTTTACACTACCTCCGCTCCGGTCCGACAGAGGAGATCACGTGACCAATTAAGTGATAAGTGTTGAAGTCACAGCAAAACATAATAAATTCTGTGAAAGACAAACTGCAAACACAGCTGAAAACAACAATATAAAGGTTTTTGGTATCTATGTTGAAAATGTCTCGCTGTCGTCTTTCTGAAACTTCGACATTGTTCCAACAAATTATTCCATCGAATAGTGTCTTATTTTGAAAATACAGATGTTGTGCTCGTTTCATTTCCTGTTGGTGCGACATAATCTTTAAAAATTGACTCCGGTACAGCTCCGTCATCCGGCAAAATTAGGATCTGTTCTAAATTTGACGGATTTCCGTCCACTCAACGCTGCCCTGCGCAGCCAGTGTAAACACTCTAATTGATTATAATGGGTGTATGTTTGCTGATGAGGTCGGACCGGAGCGGAGTGGAGACGAAACGCATGTTGTGTAAATTGGAGGTTAGAAACCTGCCGAGAATGGAAACTTATTTAAAATGAAAAGTAGAAGCAAAAATGAAAGTAACTCGACAAAAAACAGTAAAGTTTGTCACTAATATGAAGAGCAGCTTCTGTTTTTACCATGTAATATTTTAAAAGTTCAAAACATTATCAAATACAGTTACAGATACAACTGTATTTTAATTTGCACTTTAAATTAATTTTTGTAGTTTATTTTTAAAAATTTTGAGTGTATTTTAAAAACATTTTAAACTTGTCAAAAAGTTGTTGTTACTGTTATTGTTTGTCACTAATATGAAGAGCAGCTTCTGGTTGCAAAAGTTAAAAAATGCAATTTTTTCATTTGTACTTTTTGAAATTTATTTTTACAGTTTTTTATCTGAAACATTTACATTAAACATTTTTAATTTATTTATTTTATGTCCACAATTTACATTTTTTGAATTGTCTATTTTTGTTATTGTTTAAATAAATATATATTTTTCTGTTGATAAACCTGAGTGGTCTGTTGACTGACCTTTGTATTTGTTCAAATAATTGTTATGGGCAGGTTACAATAAAAAAAATGTTTGTCATAATCATGTCTTGTGACTATTTGACAGGAGTTTTACTTTTAAACTGTAAGTGTATTTAATTTAGTTATGTTAGTTATGATGTAAATACAATAAAAATTAAACCAAGATTTAGAATAATTATCATTTTTTTAAATCTGTAGGTCATGTGAGGTCACCAAGTGATCACATGCCATGAAAAGCTCTTTGTGCTTAACTGCCTTCTTGTTGCTGGGGAGGAAACCGTTTTGTTTCCAGATGACATGAGAAGCTTAGGCGAGCATAGTTTGAGTCAGTGCAGATGACTAGCGTCTGGAT
>NW_013952979.1:313488-314647 GCF_001266775.1 Austrofundulus limnaeus
TTTTGTCTGACATATGTTGGTGGAGAATTTGGTGGGGTTGGGATGTGTACTGTGTGGAGTGAGGTCAGTCTGCAGTCCAGTGAGTCAATTGAGAATGACTTCTCATACTTTAGGAGAACTTTGCGAAGTTTGTCTCTTTCTTCATCAGTTGTTAGGGCGTCGGCTTGGGCGACCACCTGTTCAATCTGTGAAGGAATTGAGGAGGGGTCTTGTTCTGTAGGGAGCTCCAGGAGCTCCCCCTCTATGTCGTCCGGCTTGCTAACAGGTAGGACGCTGTAGGTTTGAGGCTCTGAGCTATCTTCCTGGTCGAGATCGATCCTKCTGACTGTGTCACGGTCGAAATCGGTGGCTGAGAAGATAGCTATGGCCTGTGTTGGTTTTGTGAACAAGACCGGCTCAGTGTGGTGATCTGGGATAAAATTCTCAGGAATTTCTCCCAGAACTGGAACGCTCAGTTCAAAATCATGAAAGTTGGTGCTGATTAACCATCCTAGTGGCGTGTTCTTAGGGATCACTATCTCTTCTGTGTTTGTGTTGCACACAGCRAGAGAAGTAGTCCTGGAGTCGAGGCTCACCTGGGTTGTGGCCTCAAGGGAGAGTCCCAGGTTGAAGAGCCTAGGAGATGGTTGAAAGAAAGCCTGTTTRTGGTCAATAGCTTGACCAGCTAGGATGTGGAGGTGTGGGCGACAGGTGGAGACCTCGCGAGAGCTGTGCATGAGAATATGGCGGAAGGTTGGTAAACTTAAACTAAACACGATTCAGTTAAGGTAAAAAAACTGAAATATATATACTGTATATATATATTAGATAAATACTAATCTTTGCATCCTTTTTACAATCAAACAAACTGGACGGGGAATCTTTGGAGAGTCTGGAGTGTTATTTGGACACGTGTTTCGATAAATACTTGATGGGCAAGAAACAAACAACCACTCCCTCAAACACGGCCACACCAGTCTCTAAACGTACGCGTTCAGAAAGCTCGGCCAGCACCTCCACTGCTTCTCCAGAAAAAAAGCTTCACAGAGGTTCTGGACTCCATTGATAAAAAGCTAACTAGCCTAGATGCCCGACTCGCCCTGRTAGAAGTTCTTCACAGAGAGTTCCAGTCGCTGAGAGAGTCCCTGGAGTTCAGCCAGGAGCAGGTAACAACACTCGC
>NW_013952979.1:315647-316359 GCF_001266775.1 Austrofundulus limnaeus
ATACAATTTTTTTCCTTTGATTTTTTACCTGGATTACTGAGATGCATCAGGATATATTGATTATAACCTCTAATAGAAGATTAAATGAAATAAAACATATAGGACATATTGTCCTATTCACTTAAAGAGAATGGAAACAAACTTTAAAATGACTTTCTTCTTATAAGTGTAAAAGCAAAATCAAAGATAAAAAATAGAAATGTTTTTTTTCCAGGGTTACCCCTACATATCCCCCCTTGACATCTTAACTATACTATCGTATTGATAAGATGTCACGATAAGGGTGACCCCCCAAAATGTCTTTGATCTTGAACTGTGGATTGCATAACCCAAAGTGGTTATTAGGGAATTGTCCTGATGGAAGTCCAGAGTGAGGACACGGAAAAGTTCTCTTCTTGATGAAGGAGAGGAACAGACAAAGTCCCACTGGACAAACGAATCGATAATCCAACAGTCAGGGAGAGAAAAAACAAGTCGCCTTGTATGATCCCACAATGTTTGTTGGCAACACTTCAGGACAGAAACTTTAATCCACTGGAACACAGAGTCTGTAATCCAACGGAACCCAAAGTGCATAATCCACCAGGGAAATCGATAATCCACAACAAAGGGAGAAAAAAAGAAAAGAAAAATATATTCCACAAGGGTAACTCCATTGCGATTGTGTGGTTGATCTGAAATCAACCAATTTCTGGAACAACAGGAACAGGAT
>NW_013952979.1:317359-317567 GCF_001266775.1 Austrofundulus limnaeus
TGGTGCAAAACTAGAGTGGACTACGTGGGCCTACTAGTAGGTCCTGAGGGAGTACAACCACAACTTAGTCGCACCCAAGGCCTAGACAACCTGAAAACTCCCTCAAATCTCAAAGAACTACAGTTTTCTAGGTGTGTGTAAGTAATCACGCCAATTTATAGAAAACTACGCAGATCTGGCAAAACCACTGACTGAACTGCTAAAAAGG
>NW_013952980.1:0-4529 GCF_001266775.1 Austrofundulus limnaeus
ATCAACAGATAGATTATTATGTTTTTACTGCCACCTGAATTGAGTCAGCTTTAAAAATTCAAATACATAACATGTAAATTATGAAGCTAGCAGATTAAATTAGAGAAATAATCTGTGATTTATGAATGTAAATTATAACAGGTATTCAATAATTATCAACAGAGTGGACCTGGACTCAATCTTAGCATTGAATACAGTTTAACTGATTTAAAAAAACCTCAATAATAGATAATGTCATCAGTAAATGAATGCTAACATTAGCTGATAGATAACTGGCAGCAAGCTAATGTTTCCTAAGAAAAATAACTGTCCTGTCCTAAAGTTTGACTTATTTTTGGTCCTTTGTAAAGAATAATATTTTTCCAAGAGCTGGATATTATCAGACCATTACCTGTTCCAGTAGCTCTGAAGATCTGACCACCACGTTGTTTTACAGCAGGCAGGTAGCACGCGTGAGTCTGCACTTCAGAGAAAAGGAAGGGAGATGGTGAGGGTGTCCCAGGCTCGCAGTAGCGCTCCTGTATGGGATGAGGAGCACTAGCAGGAGAGGGGAGGGGGCGGAAGGGAGGAAGCGGCGCAGCGTAGCTACTTTTTTATTTTTATTTTCCCAGAAAAAGGTAGACAGAGCAGTTGCTGCTGCCTACTGTCGGGAAATGTAGATGCACGCAAAGGAAAAAAGATGTGTGAATATTGGTGGGGACTGTCCCTGTCTGGCCAAAGTTGGTGGGGACATGTCCACAACAGTCCTTCAGAAAGTTACGCCCTTGATTACATGTACCAACATTAACACAGGAGATGTACAGGTCCAGCCAAGTGGAAAAAAATCACTCCAGAGGATTAAAGCCATAAAAACAAAGGAAAGACTTTTGTGTTTATGGTTCCAGAATTGAGCCTTTTTCACTATTCCTTGGCTGCTTGTTCTGTGAATTTTTCACGTAGAGCTGTGACACTTATATTGTTGGAAAGAGCAGAGTCTGGGCTTTAAATTGATGGGATACTTGAATGGTTTGGATTGTTTTCCCCGACGTTAGTGAACTGAAAACGTAATGATTATCAGGCAGAGGTTCTGCTGCTCTCGGTGCTCGGGGGGAGGAGGGCGCGCTCATCACTCAGCTTTAGTCTACACTGCGTGCACACACACCTACCTTTGTACCGGCTGCTGTGTGTTAGTTTCCTGCTAGCTGTGAGGTGGTCTTTCCTCTCTCGTCTTGGCAGTAGAAGGGGATAAATGTATATTTCACTTTTGTAACCTCCGTCTCCGCATTTCTGATGCTGTAATCTCTGTAATGCTATGATCCCCTGCTGTCATCTCCTCGTCTAAAGGAAAATAGATAAAAACTAACTACTCTGTCGTACCTGCTGGTTAGTGGACACACAACAGAACTCACTTTTTATACCAGTAGATCACAGATGCTTTAACTTTTGTGACTTTTTCACGGATTGTACTAGCAGCTAATGCTAAAAGCATAGGCAATAAGTAGGGAGTGGAAGGGAGGAGTGTGGCAAGAATTTTACCGGAAATACGTCATTAATGACCGTGGCATGGGTACTGGGGGGGTGGGGGGGGGGATTCATGCCCCCTCCCTGCTGGCGCCCCTTAAATATACATAAATCTGCAGCTCATATTGAATTGTTGTGACTGCAGCTCGGGCCGGGACTTGGGCGGGACTCGGGCCAGGACTTGGGCCGGGACTCGGGCCGGGACTTGGGCGGGACTCGGGCCGGGACTTGGGCGGGACTCGAGCCGCCCTCTGCTTTAAGTGTTTCTCTCTGTTTTTGCAGCAGAAGCACACTTTGAGCTGACGTCTGAACATGGCTTTATTTTTGATTTCTATTCTTTTAGGCAGCATCTTCATCCTCCCACTCCTCCTCAGGACCCTGTCCCCCCTCCTGTGGATGGACCTGGTCTATATGCGGGATTTGTTGGGGATTCTGGTCTCGAACACGAGATGGAGTAGGAGGAGACCCCCCTTCTTCGTCCTGGATCGGTTCTTGGAGCAAAGCGCGGCGTTTCCTCACAAACCCTTCATCGTGTTCAGAGAAGAAAGTTTCTCTTTCTCCGAGACGGACAGGAGGAGCAACAAGGTGTCCCGGGCCCTGCAGACCCAGTCCGGGTTCCGACCCGGGGACACCGTGGCTCTGTTCATGGGGAACGAACCCGCCTTCCTGTTCACCTGGCTGGCTTTGGCCAAACTGGGCTCTCCTGTCGCCCTGCTGAACTCCAACATCCGGAAAAGATCCCTGCTGCACAGCTTCAGCTGCTGCCAGGCGTCTGTGCTCATAGCAGCYGAAGGCAAGAGTCTTCTTTAGCTGCTTTCACTTCTTCTGCAGGTTCTGCAGCTAAACCTTCAGCTGATGTTTGATGATGTTTTATAAAATGCATCTTAGTGACCTAAGATGCATTTTATAAACAACTTTCTAAACTCTGTCCTCTTCACAGTCTGCTTCAGCTACTGCCTTGTCTTACTTTAGCTTTTAGCTGCCACTGTGTTCATTTTAGCTATGGTTTTGTAACTTTTATCTGTCATTTGGCTACAGTTTGTCTTTAGTTATTTTTTTGCTACTTTTATTTGGACTTTTTTGATTTTTAGATTTAGCTACTATTGTCTACCTTTAGCTACTATGTTGCTTGTGTTAACTCTTGACTGCTTTTAGCTATTTTTTCACTACTTTTCACTACAATTTTGGAACTTGGCTATCATTTTACTTAAGTTAGCTACTTTTATTTAAACATTTGTGACTTTAAGGTTTAGCTTTCATTTTCTAACTTTCGCTAATATTTGGTACATTTAGCTTTTGTTAGAAATTTCTTGCTTTTAGCTACTATTTTGCTACTTTGAGCTATCATGTTGCTGCTTTTAGCTACAATTTTAGTACTTTTAGCTACAACTACTTTCATTTACAATTTTTGTACTTTTAGCTATTGTTTTCCTTCTTTTAGCTACAATTAATCTACTTTTAGCTGTGAAGGGGCTGCTTTTAGCTATTATGCAAATTTTTATTTTAGCTAGCCTTTTCCTACTTTTATCTAGATGCTTGTGACTAAGTTACCGTTTTCTAAGTTTAGCTACTATTTTGCTACATTATTTTTGTTAGAAATTTCTTGCTTTTTAGCTACTATTTTGTTACTTTGAGCTATCATGTTGCTGCTTTTAGCTAGATTTTTATTACTTATGGCTACAACTTTGCTACTTTCAGTTACGATTTTTGTACTTTTAGCTATTATTTTGCTACGTTTAGCTACCGTTCATGTACTTTTCGCTGTGACGGGGATATTTTTAGCTATTATTATGCAACATTATTCATTTAGCTAGCTAAAAGAATAATGCTGCATAATAAAAGTTAATAGCTTTATTCTAGCCTTTTCCTACTTTTATMTAGATGCTTGTGACTAAGTTACCATTTTCTACCTTTAGCTACTATTTTGCTACATTTAGCTTGAGTTAACCATTTACTGATTTTAGGTACCATTTTAGCTACAATTTTTATACTTTTAGCTACAGTTTACATTTGGCTACTACCTTGCTACATTTAGCTTTTGTTAGCCTTTTACTACTTTTAGCTACAGTTTCTTTTAGTTTGTGTTTTGGTATTTTATCTAGCCTTTTGTGTTTTTAGCTTTTAGCTACCATTTAGTCAAGACTAGCTTTTAGATAGCTTTATGCTACTTTTAGCTACCAATTTGTTGCATGTAGCTTTAAGCTTTCTGCCAAGTTTTGCTCCTAGCTAACTGTAATTTTAAGCTGAGGTTTTTCTACTTTTGGCTGTTGGTTAGCGTTCTGCTTCTCTTAGCTTTTAGCTAGTGTTCTGCATCTTTTAGCTTTAACAAGTCAGTTTTAGCTTCTTAAGCTAATCTCAGCTGTCCTCTAGCTGTCAGATTTTTTGTGCTTTAGCTAACTGCAGCATCCCTCTGGTTGCAGAACTGAAGGAGGCAGTGAAGGACGTCCTGCCGTCTCTGCTGGACCAGGGAGTCCTGGTCCTCCTGATGTCCAAAGACTCGGACACAGCAGGGATCCAGAGCTTCTGGGATCAGATCGAAGAGGCTTCCGACGCTCCGATCCCTCGGTCCCTCAGATCTCACATCACATTAAAAAGTCCAGCTGTCTACAGCTACACGTCTGGGACCACCGGTACCGGAGAGGCTGAGCTGGGTTTTAGTTTAGTCCTTTAGACCTTCAGACCTGATCCTGATGAGGGTCTTGTTGTGTTTCAGGTCTTCCTAAAGCAGCTGTGATCACCCAGAAACGGCTCCTGACAATTATGGCGGTTTTATCTACGTACGGGGTGACATCAGAGGACGTGATGTACGCCAACCTGCCGCTGTACCACACTGCCGGCTTCCTGGTGAGCTTCATYGGCTCCTTTCATTCAGGTGAGACGGACAGGTGGGCTCATTTACTGGACTGGACTGAGACACAAGCTGCGTTTCCTTTACAAATGTGCAAAACTTTGTTGATATTCTGTTAATGTTGAAAAAACAGTTTCACAACTGCAGTGTTTCCATTAAGTAAGAAATGTTATTAAAGTCA
>NW_013952980.1:7970-17897 GCF_001266775.1 Austrofundulus limnaeus
TTGCTACCACGACACTAGCGCTCATCATCAGAGGAGACGTTGGCGTCTTTTATCGAGGCTTTCCAGAGACAAGTCCTCCCCTCACGACCACCAATTTATCTGAAAAAGTGGTGTCTGGACATAGAAAAATGGTTAGAGCTCAAAAACTATTAAACATAGGAGCTTCAAAATTTTCTTTGGTTGTTTAGCTCTGATGAAGGGCTATCCATCAGGTCAACCAATGCCCACACCCCCACACCCCCAAAAAAAGACCCCCTCCCAAGCCACTATGATTTTGGGATGCACCTAGTAGCATGACGTTTATTAGGAATAAAGACTTCTGGGTTCCGGTGCATTTCTGCGTGCGGGGGTCATTATGTTACCTCTATGTGGTGTCTAGTCAAAGTTCAGGGTAGTCTAATATGGACTTTGGCTGATGCTGTAACAGAAAAAATAAATCATCAAGGCTCACCCTGATGAAGAGCAAACATTAATCCTGGCTGAGCTGTTTGGTACTGAGCTTGTGGATCCATTGGCTGAATAAAAACTTTCTACGTCTTCAGACTTTAACAGTCGCCCACCTGCTGTTTGATGCAGGAAGACGTCTTCAGATTGTTGAAAACTCTTTCTTCTTTATTCACACGGGTCACGGTTGACATATTTGTTTACTCAGTGCTGGTGTCTTTGTCCTGAAACTGAGTGTAAATCTAAATAAAAACAATGTGGACCCTACACACTGGCTATAAGCATTGTTWGACGTGAGTGGGGGCTTTCACCAAATCTTAACTTATTTTAAAGATGTTTTTCCTTTTCTACTCGTAAGGCTCTGGACTGATTCCAAAACTGCTTTGTTTTTTAAAATCAAATCGGACCACCCGTTAAGGTCTCAATAAGGATTTAGAGGTCATCAAAAGTTGAAACTTAGGAAGCAAGTCCTGCGTTTACGTCCGTTACACCATAAAAACAATCGTGGAGACAAAGAGCGCGGCACAGTTTCACAACAAATTTTGAAACCAAGAGAGTGACTAAAGATCACAAAAACCCTGACCCACACATTGCCGGGGTCGGACAAAGTGCCCGTCATGATGACATCATCATCATCATCGTCATCATCATCATCATCATCGTCATCATCATCATCATCTAAAACAGCATCAACACCACAGAGTCTGTTTGGACCCAGTAGATTAATCAGAACTGCATTTATGACACTTTAAACCCATTAGTCGGGTTTATCAGATGTTTTTGTTTAGATTTATTGTCCAACAGGACTTCATAACAAACTCAGGTTCTAGTTCATAAAGTCCTGGATGAGACGTTAAAGCAAAACACAAAAACACATTTTGAATAAAGAGTCTGATAAATTGAAAAAGCTCTAAAATCCTCCAGGATCTGTAGAAACCAAGCCTCAGAACTCTGAGGAAAGCTGGACTAGTTTTGGACCAGAACCAGGACTCTCACATGACTGTCATATTTGGCCTCACTCGCCTCTGAAAGACTCTTTTGTCCCCAGAACCCAATAATCGGATTCTTTCTGCCGTTTCCAGTTCASGCAGTGTTTCTGAGAGGACTTTATTTCTGAAGTCAGCAGCTGAAGCTTCAGCCTCGATTCATTTAATCATTCAGCAGTCATGGACACATCTCTTACCTTTGTAAAGTTAAAATGTGTCAAAGTTAAATGTGAAACTAGTCTTCTTTGTTTCATATTGATTTTAATATTTCACTTATTTTAAAGTTGATTTACTTGACACTAAATTATTAAACTGAACTTCTTGACTTTTTTAAAACCAGTTGAAGTCAGAAACTAGCTTCATTTAGCAGATTAGCTTTTTTTGCTAACTTTGGGAACTGTTAGCTGATTAGCTTATCTCAGGATCAGGAGCCAGGTTCTCTCAGGGTTCAGTCTTACACTTGGACCAACCTGACCCCCAAGACCATGGACCACCATGCCCCCAAAACAAAAGGGCAACCTGCCTCCCCCAGATTCTTGACCAGCCTGTCCCCCCAGTCTCAGGACCAACCTGTTTATAAATCACTTTGTCATGTTTAGAACAGGTTTTATAAGTAAAACCAACACTGACATTTTATTTTGAAGGGTCAACTATGGTTCTAAAGAGGAAGTTTTCTGCCTCTCAGTTCTGGGACGACTGCAGGAAACACCAGGTGACCGTGGTTCAGTACATCGGAGAGGTGATGCGTTACCTGTGCAGCGCCCCGAAGGTAAGAGTTCTCCTCAGCTCTCAGACACATGAGGTGTATTTTATTTTTAAATGTAGTGTGACATAAACACTTTACAGTGGAGCCTCAGCGGTTCTGTTTAGATTTAGTTTACCACTTTATCTCAGAACACGCCTGTTTCTCACCTCAGTGACAAGTTTTTTTTGTCTTGTTTTTGACTTGTTGGGTTTTTTGGTCTTGTTTTGCTTTGTTTTTGTCTTGTCTTGTTTTGATTTTGTTTTGCTTGGCCTTGTTTTTGTCTTGATTTCATTTTGTGTTGTCTTGTTTTAATCTTGTTTTTGTTTTTTCTTGTTTCTGTTTTGTCTTGTATTGTTTTTGTATTGTTTTCGCCCTGTCTCTTTTTGATCTTGTTTTTGTTTTGATTTTTTTAGTTTGTCTTGGTTTGTTTTTTCTTGTTTTTGTATTGTTTTGTCCTGTCTCTTTTTGATCTTGTTTAGTTTGTCTTGATTTTGTTTCGTCTTGTTTTTGTTTTTTCTTGTTTTGTCTTGGTTTTGTTTTGTATTGTCTTGTTTTTTCTTCATTTTGTTTTGTCTTGTTTTGATTTAGTTTAGTTTGTCTTATTTTTATTTTGTTTTTTCTTGTTTTAATTTTTTATTTAGTTTGCCTTGTATATTTGTTTTGTCTTGTTTTTTGTTCTGATTTTGTTTTGTTTAGTTTGTCGTGTTTGTTTTGTTTGCCTTGTGTATTTGTGTTTGTTTTGGCTTGTTTTTTCTTGTTTTTGTCTTGATTTGTATTATCTTGTTTTTTCTTCTTTTTGTTTCGTCTTGTTTTGATTTAGTTTGTCTTATTTTTATTTTTTTCTTGTTTTTATTATTTTATTTAGTTTGCCTTGTATATTTGTTTTGTCTTGTTTTTTGTTTTGTTTTTTTCTTGTTTTGTCTTGTGCTTGTTTGCTTTGTCTTGTTTTTTGTTTAGTTTGCCTTGTGTATTTGTTTTGTCTTGTTTTTGTCTTGTGTTTGTTTTGCCTTGTTTTTGTTTTGTGTAGTCGTGTTTGTTTTGTCTTTTTATTTTGTTTTGTTTATCTTGTGCATTTGTTTGTCTTGTGTTTGTTTTGTTTAGTCGTGTTTGTTTTGTCTTTTTATTTTGTTTTGTTTAGTTTATCTTGTGTATTTGTTTTGTCTTGTTTTTGTTTTGCCTTGTTTTTGTTTTGTTTAGTCGTGTTTGTTTTGTCTTTTTATTTTGTTTAGTTTATCTTGTGTCTTTGTTTTGTCTTGTGTTTGTTTTGCCTTGTTTTTGTTTTGTGTAGTCGTGTTTGTTTTGTCTTTTTATTTTGTTTAGTTTATCTTGTGTATTTGTTGTCTTGTTTTTGTTTTGCCTTGTTTTTGTTTTGTTTAGTCGTGTTTGTTTTGTCTTTTTATTTTGTTTTGTTTATCTTGTGTATTTGTTTTGTCTTGTTTTTGTTTAGTCGTGTTTGTTTTGTTTTGTCTTTTTATTTTGTTTTGTTTAGTTTATCTTGTGTATTTGTTTTGTCTTGTGTTTGTTTTGCCTTGTGTTTGTTTTGTTTTCCCACCTGATCTTGTTGCCTGCGTTTGGACTCCACGCCTCCTCAGATGTCCTCTACTGTAAAACGTCCTGCTACAGACAGCTGCTGCCGTTGAGACGATCCCGTCCGAGACATCTTTCCAAATCCGTACATTCCCGCTGCGCGGCACAGCTGGCTCTCCATAATAGGAAGCGTTAAATGTTAAATATGGAGTTCCAGCTCCCAGCCTGGCTTTCTGTGCAGTGTTTAACTGTTTGTTGCTGTAAAAAGCCGACCGACCACTCGGTCTTTTGAATCTTTACGGGTTTATTTGTATTTAGTCGTACTGTAAACATCCTTTTCTCCATGTATGCCATTCAGAGTGTCTGATTCCATCACGTGAAGCTGAGGCTCAGTTTTCTCCGGAGGCGGTTTGTCTTTTTCTGGTCAGATCTCAGAATAGCTGCTGGCCTTTGCTTTGGACGACCATATCAAGTGACTCTGCTGCCGTTTTTTCTTTTAGTAGTACACAGATGAACTTAGTGGTCATGGTATTTAAAGTAACAGAGTATAAGGACCATGCTGGGCGAGTATTTCTGCTTTGCTCTGCACTTTTAGTTGCCTGGTGTTTAAACACATTCAGACTTTAGATTTAAAATCTGTCCAGATGATTTAATACGATTTAATGGTTTTTATTTGGAATCCTGTCGGGTGTTTTGGTTCACTAACGATCAGATTCAGTTCAGCTCATTAAACCACATGAAGTAGCTGAAAGTCATCGCTGCAAATGTTGAATCTCTGCAGAAAGACAACGACAGGGACCACCGGGTCCGGCTGGCCATCGGGAATGGCATCAGAGCCGAAATCTGGAAGGAGTTTCTCAGTCGCTTCGGAAACATTCAGATTTTAGAGTTTTATGCCTCCACTGAAGGAAACATCGGCTTTCAGAACTACGCCGGAAAGATCGGCGCCGTTGGACGGGTCCACTTCTTGCACAAAGTAAGAATGACTCCAAATATTTCACCTTTTTAACATTCACTTTGTGTTTGTTCTAATTATTTATTATTAAAATGTAAATCTGAAAAGTGTTTTTGTTTTATTAATCAAAGTGGAAACAGGAAGTAGTTTGGATGCGTTCATCCAGCTGTCAATCAGAGCTTGGAGCAGCGTTACCTCAGATTCTACATTTATTTCTCCTGCAGATGCTTTTCTCGTACGCTCTGATAAAATACGACACGGAGCGAGAAGAACCGACGCGAGACTCTGACGGTCTCTGCATCCAGGCAGCTAAAGGTGCCCAGCTGAGAGCTGCTTCTTTGTTTCAACAGGTTTTCAGTGTTTCACGCTGAACTTGGTGTTTTTTCGCAGGCGAAACCGGACTGCTGGTTTCAAAGATCACAGAGKTCACTCCGTTTGAAGGCTACGCCCAGAACCAGGAGCAAACAGAGAAGAAGAAACTCCGTAACGTCCTGAAAAAAGGAGACGTTTACTTCAACACCGGGGATCTGATGAGGATCGATGAGGAGAACTTTATTTACTTTCAGGATCGAGTCGGTGACACCTTCAGGTCCTGAACTTCAGCTCACATCTGGCTACTTCAGCTTCCAGCTAAACGTCTGCTATTTTTAGGATTTAACCAAATGTTTGCTTCTTTTAGCTTCTTGCTTTGCCTTTGATACTTAGCTCACTTTTTAGTTATTTTAGCTTTTTTTTTAGCCTTTTGCTACATGGTTTCCTGCCTTTCATGAGCTATTAAAAGCTTTAGCTGATATAAACAGGTTCGACCCCACAGGTGGAAAGGCGAGAACGTGGCAACGACCGAAGTGTCTGACATCATGTCCATCAGCGGCTGTCTGCAGGAAGCAAACGTTTACGGAGTTCAAGTTCCAGGTGATCCTCGTTTGTTTGGCTTTTAATTCAAAACAGCTAAAAAAATCAAAACATTAAACACAAATGATTTATTTGAAACTGAAAAGGCTACAAATCTGGAAATTTACTGAATTGAAAAATGAAAACAAGGAAAACAAAAAGGTCAAATTATTAAAACCACAGCTAAAAGATAAAATGAGCAAARTCACAGCTAAAGGCTCAAATTATCTAAACAGTAACCAAAAGCCCAGATTAGATGGACAGTAGCTAAAGTTTCAAATTAATTAAACATGAACTAAGGGCTCAGATTAGCTAAAATGTAGCTAAAGGCTCAATTTAGTTAAACAAATGCTAAAGCAGGGGTGTCCAAACTTTTTTTAGTGAGGGCCAAATACAGAAAAATAAACAAAGGGCCGGGCCACACACTGTAAGTGACAAACTGATACATCAATAATGTGTGTGTTTCTAACTCACCTATTGGGCATAAGGTCATAAGTTTTTTTTTTTGTTTGTTTTGTTTGTTTTTTTAACATTTTGGAATTAAAATGATCCTTTTTCAGACTACTGTGATTTCATTTCACTATGGGGTATTAACTGAGAAACCTCACACAGAAAGTATATTGGAGCAAATAGACTGTTTAATAGCATTTAAAGTGTATCTTACCCCCMTGTGAAAAGATAACTCCGCCCCAAGGCRAAATTTGAMAAATGCATCAAAGTGGGTAGGGGAGGAGGGGGTTAGAGAGCGGAGGTGTGGCCAGGAYSAGAGAACGTGGCAGCTAGCATTAGCATAATTGATGCTACATGGAGAGTGACCACAGCGACRCAGATAGTTACATCTCTGAACGTCTGAGGTGGAGGATTTTCACCCCCGACTCGTGTTGTCTCCCTGGATCAGGACATGAAGCTCCAGCAGCCTCAGCTGAGCTGTCCGCCTCACACCACACCAGCCTCGGACAGAGGAGGAGGAGCGCTAAGACAGCCTGACAGAAAAAATAAAAGCATACAGCTGCAGCTGCTCACAAGATCACTAGTTTAAATCAGGAATAAAAGTGTTGGGTCTTGTTTGACTGAAGTTTGGTCCGTTAGGGCTGCAGCTGCCCTGCTGCCTTTCTCCCCTCCTCCCCTCCTGCTGTGCAGGACGTACTGCTGGTGTGTGTGTGTGTGTGTGTGTGTGGGGTGGGGGGCAGCGCAGCAGTCAGCTCTCCCCACCCGAGGCTGAAGGTCAACAGACGATCATRCTAAGCTTGCTAACTGTTCCACCCTCTGACTGCTGCAGGGGCGTGTCTTAGAGAGAGGCTTTTATACCAGAACACAGCCGCTGTGACGAAACCGTGGAGAAGACACGTCACCGTGGAGAGCCGTTAACCAATATGTAAATTAGCCTGCAGTACCACTGCTCTACCCATATGAGCAGCAAAAACACGTTTTTAGACCAAATATAACAGATTTGAACAAATACACACAAAAACATCAAAATTAGCACAGAAACAGTACTATATAACATTTTAGACACATTCTAGACAGCTTATCAGCTAAAAAAAAGTTAATTTTGGGGTAAGTTACTCTTTAAATTGTTCACACAGTAAAAGTTGCAGTGAATGAAAAAACTTTGATTTGAAACTTTTCCTTCCATAAATTACATAACCAGGTACACAGTTATGGTGTTTTCTTTAGACATTGAACTCAAAGAGTGAATGTACTTATGAGGTTAAAAAACCAAAGCCTTCATCTCACTTTTTGCTCTATTTGTGTTAGAAAATGTTTCACTACTTTCCGTGTGATAATAACAAGGTGTATAGTTCTGACATTTATTATTTGCCAGGCTGACATTGCAAATAAGAAGCTCGTCTCAATGTTTTACCTGATTACATAAAGGTTTAATAAAAGATTAAAAGCACTATGAGCCTTGACTGTGGAAAAAATAAGATTACATCTCAACGGAGGAAGCAGGCAGCCACGATGATTTTCACCACATCAGTTCTGCACATCACGAAGGCGTCTCATCGGCACTTCAGACATCCAAACACAACAYAAAGTGTTCAATGATTTATCAACATATCACAAACGTTACATGTTTTCACTTTAACTTAGTGATGGTGTATTTAGTTCGCTAACAGTAGGGACGTAAAAGGCTTTGTGGCTGCRCCACTTTATATTTAATTATTTTGTTCGCCAACTATAAATATTAAAAAAGTACCTTCAGTGGTTCTCATCCAACATGTGCYGTGAAAGGAGTGCATATCTGGTCAGTTATTTCTTATATTCATAAACTGCAACAAAAACAAAGCGTGCGTCCATCTTGTTTTCCCAGGGTGACAACTGGAACGTGGTTTCATCTGGTAGCTTGGGAAATTGCATCACTACCACTTCCTAGTTAAGGTTTTACCACGTAAATGGAAGCAGCATCAAACTGAACGCAGTGTGAAGTCACAAAAAGGTTCTTCTTCTCTTCTCTATAATTTTGTTTCTGCGGCTGGCTCCATCTAGTGTTGAAACTGAGAAGTGCATCGGTGTTGAGCTAAAAAATTCTTACGCTGGCCATATTCGATTATATTTTCAGAATTTGCTGCGGGCCGTAGTTTGGACACCTAAAGGTTTGAATTAACATGAGCTAAAGGCTCTGATTAGCCGGACAGTGGCTAAAGGTTGAAATGAGCTCAGTCAGTGGAAGTAGTTCATGAACATACAGAAACATTTATAAGCAGCTGAATAAACGAGTAAACTGTTGCTGACTCAGCATTTCTCTGCATTTTTAATATTTTTATTTATTTGTTTTTCTTCAGGACATGAGGGGCGTGTCGGGATGGCAGCTGTTACCTTGAAGAAAGGTTCAGAGTTTGATGGAAGAAGAATCTATAATCATGTGATTAACTACCTGCCTTCATACGCTCGGCCTCGTTTCATCAGGGTACAGGTGAGTTCATTGCACGCGCTGCTGCAGGATGTTAGTGCTGGAGAAACACTGAGTGTGTGTGTGTGTGTGTGTCCTCAGACCTCAGTGGAAGTCACCTGCACGTTTAAGCAGACGAAAATGAAGCTGGTGGAGCAGGGTTTTGATCCAGGWAGTATCCAGGACCCTGTCTACTTCCTGGATGACAGAGTTCAGAGCTACGTTCCTYTGAGCGCTGAGACCTACGAGTCCATCAGATCAGGAACCCTCAGACTCTGAGCTCCTCCAGGTTCTGCTCAGTGCAGGAAATAAAATAAAATATTTCATCCATCCATTTTCTGTACAGGCTTCTTCCTTTCAGGGTCACTTGGTGTCCATATCCAGCAGTCACAGTGCGAGGGGCGGGGTACACCCTGGACAGGTCTCAGTCCATCCCAGAGACACACAACACAAACAACCACTCACTCTCACCTAGGGACAATTTAGTTATCAGTTAACCTAACAGTCATGTTTTTGGTCTGTGGGAGGAAGCTGGAGTACCTGGAGAGATCTACCCAGAAAGGTCCCCAGGCCGGGATTCGAACCGGAGACCTTCTTGCTGAGAAGCATCAAGCTCTACCAACAGAGCCACTGTGCCGCCCAAAACACAAATAAATAAATATTTGTTTGTTTATATTTAGCATACTAATAAAAACAAACAGGAAGTGGCTTCTATAAAGTTTATATTTTATGTCTGTAAAGGGTGAAACTGTTAAGAAAATAAAACAAGTCTTATTGTGAAAGTTGTTTTATTGTGATTTTGTTACTCAGAGCTGCAACAATAAACTAAAGTTTCACCACAAAGTGGAGCCAGAGAGAAAGTCAGGCTCAGAAAAACCTCTGGAACTGATTTATTTTACAGATTCAAAATGACCTTCATATTTTTCTGAAAAGTTAAAGATTAAAAGTGTTTATTTTATTCTAACAAAGAGCATCGAAATTCAGCTCCAAACAGGAAATAAATAAAAACTTAAAACACAAAATACCCCAGATCCAAATTTTCATTGATTCAAACCTGTTCTGGACTCAGGTAGGTACAGCTGTCTCCAGCAGGTACACCTGTCTCCAGCAGGTACACCTGTCTCCTGCAGGTACACCTGTCTCCTGCAGGTACACCTGTCTCCAGCAGGTACACCTGTCTCCTGCAGGTACACCTGTCTCCTGCAGGTACACCTGTCTCCTGCAGGTACATCTGTCTCTTTTAGGTACACCTGTCTCCAGCAGGTAAACCTGTCTCCAGCAGGTACACCTGTCTCCAGCAGGTACACCTGTCTCCTGCAGGTACACCTGTCTCCAGCAGGTAAACCTGTCTCCAGCAGGTACACCTGTCTCCAGCAGGTACACATGTCTCCAGCAGGTACACCTGTCTCCTGCAGGTACACCTGTCTCCAGCAGGTAAACCTGTCTCCAGCAGGTACACCTGTCTCCAGCAGGTACACCTGTCTCC
>NW_013952980.1:18157-20130 GCF_001266775.1 Austrofundulus limnaeus
CCGCACATTTTCACCTCAAGTTTGGATTTTATAATTCACAACCTTGGCGTAAAAAGTGGCGTACACCAGTTTTATAAATCTGACCCCTGGTCTGTCAGAGCTGCGAGGAGCCGTGGAGGAGGTGCTGCCGGCCCTGAGGGAGCAGGGTGTCCGTGTGTTTGTCCTCAGTGAGAGCTGTGATGTGGAGGGCATAGAAAGCCTCTCTGATAAAATCCAGCAGGACTCAGATCAACCTCTGTCCCTGCAGCTGAGGGCCAACGTCAACCTGAAGAGTCCAGCGTAATAGATCTATACTTCAGGGACCACAGGTAACCAGACTCACCTGACCTTTACCTGGCCTCCACCTGGGTTCTGACCTTTACCTGGGCTCTGACTTCTGGTTTTATTCTATAAAAACAGTGTTGTGTTTCAGGACTTCCCAAGGCAGCTGTGGTTATCCAGCAGAAGTTATGGAGGGCGAGTCTTATTCTGTCTCGTGTTGGAGCTCACTCTGATGATGTTCTTTACCTGAACCTGCCTCTGTACCACACTGTTGGCTTCATGCTGGGACTCTGTGGAGCCATAGAAAGAGGTACCAGGAAGCCAGTGACCACACTCTGACTGTGGTCTGGCTGTGAAATCTGTGTTTGTCTGTTTCCAGGCTGCACCGTGGTTCTGAAGAGTAAATTCTCAGTTTCCAACTTCTGGGACGACTGCAGGAAGTACAATGTGACCATCTTTCAGTACATCGGAGAGACCATGCGTTACCTCTGCAATGCTCCAAAGGTTCAACAACAGTTTGGTTTTACTCTGCCTCCTGGCTCCAATCATAATGCTAATTTACCTCTAGACAGGAATCTAAAAACACACATGTACACAAGAGTCAGAGGGAAGATTAGGATTATTAACTAGGAGACAGAAATCTGGCAAACGCTCTCATATGAACTAATAATGAAAGTAGCATTCTTGAAGGAATMCAGTTCCAGCAGTGGATCAGACTGCTGGGTTGTACTTGGATTGTGCTAAATACAGGTGAGAATGGCTTTAATGCATATTATTATAAATATCTTCCCTCAGACCACCTCTTGGTGCTTTGGACCACTTTTGATCGAACATCTTCTATAATCTAATCCATCCATAGCGTCCAACATCTTTGGGACTTTTCTAAAGATGCAGCCTTTGTTCGATTAGACTTGTGAACTGCTGTGGTCACTGAAAACAAGGTCCTGGTGTTACCCTGCTTCAGCACACCTGGTTCAAATTAAACTGTGGTGGGGTTTCATGGGTTAAATTTTCTCCTTACTCTGAAACAGAACTCTTTAAAGTCACTAATAATTAGGCCTGTCGCGATAGTCAATAAATCAATTAATCGCACGACAACTTTTTTTGAGGCCGGTAAATAAAAGACGCCGATAAGTTTCATTTTCCTGCTTGTTTGTTTACTTCGTCTCTCTCCCTCTCTGTGCTCCACTACACAGGAGCTCAACTGACTCCTCCCCTCCTGTTTTCTTAGTGTGGGAGGAGCGAACTGTTGCTTTAGCGTGAGAGCTAGTTTCTAAAGAAACGCTTCAAAAGCAGAACGCGGCTGCTGAAGTGTCGGAGAACTAGAACCTGGATTTCGCTGCGGAGGGAGAGAGGGAGAGAAGAGAGACGGAGTGAGACAGAGAGAGAGAGAGAGAGAGAAAGAGAGACAGAGAGAGAGAGAGAGAGACGGAGTGAGACAGAGAGAGAGAGAGAGAGAGAGAGAGAGAGAGAGAGAGAGAGAGAGAGACAGAGAGAGAGAGACGGAGTGAGACAGAGAGAGAGAGAGAGAGAGAGAGAGAGAGAGAGAGAGAGAGAGAGAGAGAGAGAGAGAGAGAGAGAGAGAGAGAGAGAGAGAGAGAGAGAGAGAGAGAGAGAGAGAGAGAGAGAGAGAGAGAGAGAGAGAGAGAGAGAGAGAGAGAGAGAGAGAGAGAGAGAGAGAGAGAGAGAGAGAGAGAGAGAGAGAGAGAGAG
>NW_013952980.1:21095-26114 GCF_001266775.1 Austrofundulus limnaeus
GTAGGACCCTGGACCCTGAGGAGGAAGGAGGTAGGACCCTGAGGAGGTAGGACCCTGAGAAGGTAGGAGCCTGAGGAGGTAGGACCCTGGACCCTGAGGAGGAAGGAGGTAGGACCCTGAGAAGGTAGGAGCCTGAGGAGGTAGGACCCTGGACCCTGAGGAGGAGGGAGGTAGGACCCTTAGAAGGTAGGACCCTTAGGAGGTAAGACCCTGGACCATGAGAAGGTAGGAGCCTGAGGAGGTACAGGTAGGATCCTGTGGAGAAAGGAGGTAGGAGGTAGGACCCTTAGAAGGTAGGACCCTGAGCAGGAAGGAGGTAGGACCCTGGACCATGAGGAGGTAGGAGCCTGAGGAGGTACAGGTAGGATCCTGTGGAGAAAGGAGGTAGGAGGTAGGACCCTGAGGAGAAAAACTTGGATCTCAGGCTGAAACAATCCCACCTCTTGTGTTTTTTTCTGCTCAGCAAAGTAAAGCAAAGTTCAGGAGGCGGATCAGATGGTCCCGTCAGGACCTGAAACCTGACCCCCTTCAGTCCTCCTTGATCCAGCAGGACCGTCGGAGTTCTCCTGATCACAATGATCTTAATGCTTGTTTTCACTCTCCTGGCAGTTCTGCCAGTTTGGATCTTCTGGAGAAATCCTTACTTTCTGGGAGATCTGAGGTATTTCACCACCGTCATTAAGATCGGGATCCGAATGGCCAAAATCCGGAAAAGGTTCAGCAGCCTCCTGGACTGTTTCCTGGAGCATGTGAAGAAGCATCCCCACAAGAGCTTCGTGGTGTTTGAGGACAGCTCCTACAGCTACATCCAGGCCGACAGAGAGAGCAGCAAAGTGGCCAGAGCTCTGCAGACGCACGCCCACCTGAAGGAGGGGGACACGGTGGCCCTGTTCCTGGGAAACCAGCCCCACTTCATCTGGGTCTGGCTGGGACTGGCCAAACTGGGCTGTGTGGCGTCTCTCCTGAACACCAACATCAGATCCAAGTCTCTGCTTCACTGCTTCTCGTGCTGCGGAGCCACAGTCCTCATCACTGCAGCTGGTCAGGTTTTATTATCATTTATCAGTGCTGTATAAAGTACCACAAAGTGATACTTCAGTAAAAGTAAAAGTATCTTACCAAAAAATGACTTTGGTAAAAGTTAAAGTCTCCTTTAGGAATATTACTAGAGTAAAAGTACAAGTATTTTACCAAAAATACTTTGGTAAAAGTTAAAGTCTCCTTTAGGAATATTACTTGAGTAAAAGTCTTAAAGTATCTGATTTTTTTTGTACTAAAGTATTAAAAGTCAAAGTATTGATTTAAAATGATTCTGTCCTGCTGGAGTGTGACATGATTTGTTTGTGTACAAACTAATACACTATCAGAGTTTTATATACTTATACTTCTCATTCAACCACAGTTAAATTCACTCTATCTAGGAGGCTCAGTTTATATGGATAGTTTTTATTTTTTTACATTAACAAGCTGCAATGAAAACAAGAAAAAATGAAATAAAAGTAACGACTTTCTACTTCTTACCTTTTTTAAATGTAAGGAGTAGAAGTAAAAAGTAGGCTGAAAAATAATTACTCAAATAAAGTACCCAAAAATTCTACTTAAATACAGTAACAAAGTATTTGTACTTAGTTACTTTACAACTGTCATTTATCACATTGATTCTCTCTCATGGTTCTGATTTAATCAGATCATAAAAACAAACTGATAACCATCCTGCAGCAGAATCTGCTGTTCTCTTGTTTTTAATACTTTTTAATTTTTCTTGACTTTTTATTTGGCAAGAACTTAAAAATAAATTAGAATAGCTTCAATTAAAGTTCATAAAATGTAAAAAATATAAATAATTGACAGCTTCTTGATGGTTTTGTTGTTTACAGGAGAAACAACAAATAAACAAAACAGTTTGTCATTTTTGTAAAAGCAAATATTTTTCCTTTTTTTGTCCTTTAAAAACCTTTTTTACTAAAATGAAGAAAACAGGAATCAGTTTCATGGCATGCAGCTTTAGCTAAAAAGAGCAGATTGCTAACTAATAGCTGAAGAAGCAGAAACATCAAAATGATTAAACAATGGCTTTAGCTAAAATTAGCTTAATGCTAAAACTTAAATATAAGATAAGCTAAAATAGTGATAAAAGAATAACTTGATAAAAGGAGCTGAATGGTAGCTAAAAGCTGAAGAAGCAAAACAAGAGCTAAAAATATAAGAGTGGCTAGAGCAAAAACGAGCAAAACATGTTAAAACTAAAATGTCAAAAAAGAGAAGCTAAAATAAAAAAGATAAAATCATAGGAGCAGAAAAGTTGCTAACATGAACAAAACAGTGGCTAATATTGACAAAACATAAGCTAAAAGAGCAGCTAAAAGTTAAGAGCTAAAATGTACTAAAACATACCTATAAACCAAATTATAAACTGTAGTTAAAAGCTAAAAGTAGTGGAGCTGAAGAATGTTTTAATCTATAAATGGTTAAAAAAGCACAAAGAAGCAGAAAGTTTATAAAAAGAAAAGTGTTTATTGTTCGGAGCAGAATTGGAAACACTAACGAAGAAATACTGACTTTATGATCATTTAAATAAAAAACACCAGATTTCAGCTGTTCAGAAATATTCACTCAGGTAAAAAACAAAACACATGCAAAATGTATGAAGTAATAATAATAATAATAATAATAATAATAATAATAATAATAATAATAATAATAATAATAGTAAAAAAAACTAATAATTTAAAATTAATTAAAATTTGAACAGTTTTTAGCTTCAGCTGTTTGGACTCCGGACCTCACGGCTGCACAAGTTAGTGAGGATGACACACTAAAGTAGAACCAGCTGTGGTGTTCAGGGTCCAGGTGAGGTCCTGGTTGGTGTCCAGGTGTTAGAAGCTGATGAACAGGACTTGATGAGATCTCCTCTCCTTCCTCATGACCTTCATTAACTCCTTTGTTTGTGCTGATTGTGGCATTGTTGTCCTCACACCAAGCCCCACCCCCAAGAAGTGCTTCTCAAAACAGTTTACCTGAATAAATAAAGGTTAAATAAATAAAAATCAAACTGTGGACCCCAGGAAGAACAGAGATCCCTTTAAACAAACCGAGGTATCATCTGCAAACAGGATGAAGTCCAGAACAACAGAAACACTGACTCAGAGCTTCAAACACCAGCAGGGTTTGTAGATTTTGCAGTTGTTGTTTCATCTTTATTAAACTGTCTTCTGGTCTGTCAGAGCTGCGAGGAGCCGTGGAGGAGGTGCTGCCGGCCCTGAGGGAGCAGGGTGTCCGTGTGTTTGTCCTCAGTGAGAGCTGTGATGTGGAGAGCATAGAAAGCCTCTCTGATAAAATCCAGCAGGCCTCAGATCAGCCTCTGTCCCTGCAGCTGAGGGCCAACGTCAACCTGAAGAGCCCAGCGTTATACATCTATACTTCAGGGACCACAGGTAACCAGACTCACCTGACCTTTACCTGGCCTCTGAGTCCCACATGAAAAAGCTGCCTTCTCTTTCAGGACTTCCTAAAGCAGCTGTGGTGAACCATGAGAGGGTTTGGTTGGCTTCTTTCCTTGGGCTCATTGCGGGCCTGCACTCTGACGACGTGCTGTACGTCTACCTGCCTCTGTACCACACCGCCGGCATTCTGATGGGCCTGGGAGGAGCCATAGAGCGAGGTAACTAATGATAAATCCAGGTTTATTGAGCCAACAGGTGATTGACCTCAAACGGCAGGCGGCCCGGCTCTGATTCTCTGTTTGTAGTTCAAGGTTCAGTGAAAGTTCTCGACCCTGCTTTGTCTCTTGTTTCCAGGCTGCACCGTGGTTCTGAGGCGTAAATTCTCCGTTTCCAACTTCTGGGACGACTGCAGGAAGTACAACGTGACGGTCATTCAGTACATCGGCGAGATCATGCGTTACCTCTGCAACACGCCGAAGGTTCAACATTCAGTTTATTATCTGGTTTATGTCAGGAGGAGGAGCTGCAGCTCACACTGGAGGTGTTAGACAAAGATCTCCACACTAGATACAGCTGTAGCAAAGCACCAACGCAGCAGAACTCAGAACATAGTCAGTGTTTTGGGTGGGGGATCCTGGGGGCGTGGAGGGTGGGGTCTCATTGGTGGGGCTGATGATAGCCCTTCATCAGAGCTAAACAAATACAAAAATCTGAGGCTCCTATGTTGAAAAGTTTTAGATTTATAAGCATTTTGTATGTTCAGATACTAACTTTTCAGATGGAGCCCCCTCCTCAAATATGGGGTGTATCATAAAACCATTGGCTGGAGCAGTGTAGGTCAGACTCATCTACATTCACTCATGTTGATCAGGGCAGCTGTTATCCTAACATGTTCTCATGCCAGACTTGTAACATATGAACGCTTGGGCACTCCTATAAGCCCTGGATGTGGAGGCGGGGCTTATAAGGCTGAGTTTCAACTGAAACTCAGACTGAGGAAGTCGAGGAGAGACGAAATGTTTCACTAAAGAAGAACCCATCCAGAGGACCTATTTATTTTTTAGTTTTGAGTCATAGTTAGCATCTTGTGTGAGTTTGATTCATGCAGTTTTTCTCTTGAGAAGTCCACCTGTTTTATCACCTGTTTCCACTACAACACACTTGCTTTGATTTTTCTGTCATATTTAAATCCCAAAGTGGACGTTGCTGCTTTCTCCTAACTTTTGTTGTCATCATTTAATACAGTGTTTCCCAAAGTGGGGTCCCGAAACATCAAGGTGGGGTCCTGAAAAGATTTCCTGAATTAATTACATTTTTGCCTTAGTTGTTACAAATGAGTGAGGTTAGTGTATTTAAAATGGATAAATGTAGTATAAAAATATTGTTACTATGCCCATGTTTTGTAGACCTGATACAAATGTTTATCATCCAGAAACAGTTGTGGGCTCAGGTCTCTGCTACTGTTATTTTTGTGGGTTAAAAGTTGAAAAGTTTGGGAACCACTGCACTTTGGTTCCCAAAGTTGGGCTTGGGACCCAATTATGGGTCATGAAGCACCTTGGATAATCTCCAGAAA
>NW_013952980.1:27391-32029 GCF_001266775.1 Austrofundulus limnaeus
GAGAGTCCACTTTGTTAAACATTCTTTTGAAAATGAAAGTTTATTGATTTATTACACTTACACATTACGCTTTTATAATTATTAGTTGTAAAACGGTCACCAGGCAATATTATCGTTTATCGCAATAAATTTTGAGACAATTAATCGTCCAGCAAAATTTGTTATCGTGACAGGCCTACTAATAATTAATCAAACCGGAGATGGTAATCAGATCAACCATTAAGAGATGTTTCTGCTTGTTTCTCATGTCTTTCAGAGGGACAACGACAAGGACCACAAGGTGCGGCTGGCTTTAGGGAACGGGATCAGGGCCGACACCTGGACTGATTTCCTGGAGCGGTTTGGGAACATTCAGATCTGTGAATTTTACGGAGCCACAGAGTCCAACATCATGTTTGTGAGCTACATAGGAAAAGTTGGAGCGATTGGCAGAGAGAACTTTCTTCACAAAGTGAGGAGTCCCATGGATACATGATGATCGTAAACACGCCGATTCCTCATTAAGAATTGATTCTGTTTTTGTTGGTTTTCCATGTTTTCAGTTAAGAAATCCATACGCCCTGATAAAGTATGACCTGGAGACGGAGGAGCCGCTCAGAGACTCCAGAGGATTCTGTATTAAAGTCCCAGCAGGTGAGCTGTTCACCTGTAAATCCAACAGCTTCCTCCTTCTTCCTGACCAGTAACTTGTTTGTCCCCTGAAGGAGAAACTGGTTTGCTGGTTGGAAGGATCGGAGCAACAGCACCTTTCGGTGGATATCTGAAGAACGAGCAGCAGACAGAGAAGAAGCTGAGAGACGTGTTTGTGAAGGGAGACCTCTACTTTAACAGTGGAGATCTTTTAAGGGTCGACAACCAAGGATTCGTTTATTTTCAGGATCGGATTGGAGACACTTTCAGGTCAGAGGATGAAACAAAGAGCTGCTGTTGATAATTAATAGTTCATATTGTTTAAAGCTAAAACAAAAGGTCCCTATTGAAGACTTTTCAGATCAATTATCCAACTTTGAAGCCAAGAATATGAAGTTTTAGAATTTTCTAAGATGATATTAAGGGGATATATCTGCAAAATCCAGAGTTTTAGTCCATAAGTACAAATTGTTCTGTTTGTTTAGTCGCCAAAGAAAAGTTGAATTTAGTCCTGGTGCTGCAAAGATCTCTTTAAATTCAGATTGGGTCAGACTTTTCAACCTGTTCAGTTATTTCTGTTTTCTATGATGTTCTCTGAACGTAAAATATTTTATTTAACTAAAAACACGATGAGGTGTGGGAACAGGTGAGAGTGAGAACAGAACTAACAGAACTGGGCCGGCTGTGGCAGAGTGGTTAGGGGAGTCGTCCTGGAACCGGAAGGTCACCGGTTCAATCCCCCATCCAGCTGTCTCAGTTGTTAAATCCTTGGGCAATGCCTCTGATGTGTGTCCCATCAGTGTAGGGATGTGAGTGACACTGATTAGTCTCCATAGCTGATTGTATATTAGCATTGTAGGAGATCTGGTAGTGTTGTGTGAATGGGTAAATGAGGACACAGATTGTAGTATGGATCACTTTGAGTGTCCTGGATGGATAGAAAATTGCGATATAAGTACAGTCCATTTACCATTTAACTAAACAATTCAAACATTAGAAAACAAAACCTCATCACAAGAAAAACTTTCGGACAGAACCTGGTCCTCAGCTTAGACCGAAACCCAGAAGTATTTGATAAAAGTCCAGTTTGTTGATTTAAACACAAAATTTAGTCCTTTAAGACAACGTGTGTGTCTGTGCTGTGCTGTGTGCAGGTGGAAGGGAGAAAACGTGGCGACCACAGAGGTGGCTGATCATTTACTGACAGTGGACTTTGTTGAAGAGGCTAATGTCTACGGGGTGAAGGTGCCAGGTAATCAGAACTCTTCTTCGATAATCAACAAACATTCCTGCGAGACGGCCCTAAATTCAGAGCTGAAGACTGCTGAGGCACAAAACTGATCAACTAAGAGACAGGAACAAACTAAACAAAACATGTTGGAGATCACTCTCAGCTTCTACACCAAGTTTGAGCTGAATGTTTGTTAAACTGACTGAGTCGGAGCCATTTATGTTTGCTAATGTTGGTTAGCTGTGGCAGCCATCTTGAATTATACTGATTTAAAATCAGTTGAAGACGTCATCCAGTGGTTCTTTCCTGCTTTTCAAGGCAGCGGGCATTATTCATGTGACAAAAACACATTTTAAATTTTTTTTTACATTTTAACCTTTTTAAAAATCTGACTATTGAACTTTTGTAAACTGTGTGTGTGATTAGGACATGAAGGCAGGATTGGAATGGCAGCTCTGACGCTGAAAGAAAACATGAGCTTTGACGGGAAACGTCTTCATCAACACGTTAAAAACTACCTGCCGAGCTACGCCAGGCCACGGTTCATACGCATACAGGTAAATACTCCAGAAATACATAAACAACATGGTGGGAATACAGTGTACAACCTGGTACTTAACTCTGTACATGAACAGTACCTGGTTGAGACTTACTGGTGGTACCAGGTACGTTCCAGGTAGTATGTACCTTACAAAGTACCTGGGGCCTCATGTATCAACGGTGCGTATGCACAAAAAACTTGCGTACGACATTTTCCACA
The DNA here is from genome assembly GCF_001266775.1 of Austrofundulus limnaeus. Taxonomy (NCBI): domain Eukaryota; kingdom Metazoa; phylum Chordata; class Actinopteri; order Cyprinodontiformes; family Rivulidae; genus Austrofundulus; species Austrofundulus limnaeus. The sequence continues at coordinate 30,013 of NW_013952980.1, forward strand.
CAAAACTCTGGATGTATCAAAACTGAACAGAAGGTGGAAATGTGCGCAGCCCCACGCCAACTCCAGGGCTGGTGTCACATGTTTCTGTGGTTCTGGTTCTGTTGGCGACACTTACAGGTGATGCTGAGAAACTGTTCATGATGTGAAAATGATTATTGTTCACAGCAGATACACATGATTAACAATTATTACATCCACATGATTAACAATTATTACATCCACATGATTAAYAATTATTACATCCACATGATTAAYAATTATTACATCCACATGATTAACAATTATTACATCCACATGATTAACAATTATTACATCCACATGATTAACAATTATTACATCCACATGATTAACAATTATTACATCCACATGATTAATAATTATTACATCCACATGATTAACAATTATTACATCCACATGATTAACAATTATTACATCCACATGATTAATAATTATTACATCCACATGATTAACAATTATTACATCCACATGGACGCAGTTAAATAAAGGACGCGCAAAGTTGTGCCAAAAACACATTTACCAGGAACAGATTCAGCCTTACTGGAGGATTTAATAAATAGTGTAACACACAGAGCATTTATTCATAAACAGATAGAATTTTCTGATGACGAGTGGTTCATCAGCCGTTTTGAGGAAAAATGTTTTTTTTAGTTTGGCACTGCTGCGCTCTGGGAGCGCAATGCAGTGAGTAGCCGTGTGCGCCACGCGTGCACGTGCAGCAGCAGCGGTTGAACTGGGGTTCCACAGGAGCTTTCCAGAGGGAGCTGGCAGACCCATCAGGACCATGTCAGTCCAGTCCACCCAAAGCTGAGTCATGACCAATGGCATCGTCTCATCCATCTGAKTCTAAAGGCTGAGTTATGGTCGAGCTCTGGAGCGAGCACCCTCGCCGGTAGTGGAGATGTTTCATACTTGGTGTTTATGTTGTAGATTTCTCCAAAATGACACGTGGAAGTTCACTTTACAACTTGTGAAAATGCTGTAAGTAGGAGAGCAAAAGCTGGACAGACAAACAGACTGCACACAAAGGCTGCGGTGCTCGCATGTGTGGACTCTCCAACATCACGTCATGTGAACTCTACTGAGACGCAGAGACTCGTTTCTTCACATCAGCTATGAAATAAACCAAGATCTATGTTCTACCAAACATTTAAGTTCCTCTGTGTTTACAGGAATTATGGTAATAAACTCCTGTGCAAAGTTAATATTTTCAGACTCAGAATGGATGGATAAGCCGGTTGCAACACAGCGCGCACGCACACACACACACACACACACACAATCTTTTGTTCTTTGCGTGACAAACATTTTATTCCTATTTTTACTTAGGATGTTTTTCTCACTCACATTATATTTAATTCATTATTTTTATGACATTAGAACTCATTTCTGATCACGCAGGGATCAAACAAACGTGTCCTTCACACATGCAGGAAGTAATTTGTATCCGTTTAACATATGTTAATGAAGGTGTGTCAGGGGAAGTGTCTCACCTGCGCTCAGTTCCACGTTAATTGTGATGTACAAAAGCAATGTGCGTGGATTCAGGTGTACGCACAGTTTGATACATCTGGATTTTTTTTTGTGCGTACGCTGTTTTCTGGATTTGACCGAACGTCAGGTTTCAGTAAGAAATCCACACAAGTCTTTGTACATGAGGCCCCTGGACATTTCGAGGGCCGTGACCTGATTGTTTTCATTAAAGTCTGACAGAAAATTAGGAGGAAAGAGGTAGAACCCTGGACCCTGAGGTGGTAGGACCCTGAGAAGGTAGGAGCCTGAGGAGGTAGGAGGTAGGAACCTGAGGAGGTAGGACCCTGAGAAGGTAGGAGCCTGAGGAGGTAGGAGGTAGGAACCTGAGGAGGTAGGACCCTGAGAAGGTAGGAGCCTGAGGAGGTAGGACCCTGAGAAGGTAGGAGCCTGAGGAGGTAGGAACCTGAGGAGGTAGGACCCTGAGAAGGTAGGAGCCTGAGGAGGTAGGACCCTGAGAAGGTAGGAG
>NW_013952980.1:32731-34945 GCF_001266775.1 Austrofundulus limnaeus
GGATAATACAGTTTACTGAGGTTTTTTCTTTCACCATTTCCATTTGAATCTTAGTTTATTCATTTCTTTAAAAACAACAACATAATGTGAAGAATTGGTTCTACTCATGTTCCTGTGTGCTGATTGGTGATCTGATCCTGAGTGTTCACACCTGCCTGGGATTCGTCTGATGATCAGCTGCTGCTTTATAAAGTTTCTTCACCAGCTGATCTACGCTGATGCYTCTTACCTTCATGGTGGATTGCCCGATCACAGAACTCACGTCTCGTACCAGGAAAAAAACCTCCCGCCACGTTGGATCAGAAATCAAGAAARCTCACCACGGAGCACTCACAGCCGCTCTGCCTGAAGAACTGCCACCAGCCTTTGACAAACCTCCTCCTCTGGAATTCTTCGCCTTTGGAAAAATCTGAAAGAAACAAATCTTAACAAAGAATCTAAAGAAAATTACTCACCAAAGAATCAATACTCACCTTCTACGTTTTCCACCTTTTCAGCTGATGTCCAAACCGATCTCCACCTGTTAATAAATTGCACTTACCTTTTATTGTTGTCTTGGCCTGTTTTCTCAATCCCGCTGCTTTCGTTGAACATTTATTCCATTCCTGTCACATTTCAAACAACAAAAATACAAATGATAAATTAAATGAAAGGTAGAAGAAGAAGAAAAATCTAATACCTGTCCCTTTTTCTCAAATAAATAAATTAAATCAAAAATAATCTTTAGTTTACAAAAAAGAAAAATATTAAAGGTTTAACTCCTTGAACAACAATTCATACATTTACATATTTCTCCAGCAAATTATTCTTTATCATTCTCTTAAATATACTCATTGATCTGGCATTTTTAATTTCATCTTCCAGATTATTAAATAATCTTATATCCTGGACTGAAGTACTCCGTTCCTTCAAACTGGTTCTAACTTTAGGTTTAACAAACATTATCCCTTTGAGATTATAACATCTCTCTCTTTTAACAAAGTGTAATTGAATGTTTGAAGGTAATGTATTTTTATGAGCCCTACACATGACTGATAAAACACCATAATCAACCAAATCATTGAATTTCAATAACTTCAACTGATGGAACAATGAATTTGATGGGTGATAATAATGCTTCCTGGTGATAATTCTTAGAGCTCTGTTCTGTAAAACAAAAATTGGGTTTGTAATTGTTTTGCATGATTTTCCCCAAACATCAATACAGAAGGTCAAGTGTGGAACAATTATTGCATTGTATAATATAAACAGACTTTTATCATTACATAAATCCTTTACTTTGTACAATACTGCAATGATTTGGCTACTTTTGTTCTTAAATGATTTATGAGGTCTCCATGTCAGCTTTTCATCTATAATGACACCCAAAAACTTCACCTCACTGACTCTACAGATCTCAATACCATCAATTCTAAATGGAACATCAGCTGTTTTCTTTCAATTACTGATATAATTTGTCTTATCTAAATTTAATGATTATTACGCTTAAACCAGGTTTGTATTTTAGCAAATTCCATCTGCATCATTTCCAACATCCGTTCTATATTTTTACCAAAACAAAAAAATGTAGTGTCGTCTGCAAATAAAACACATTTAAAACAACCCTGACACATTTACCAAATCATTTACGTATAAAATAAACAACTTTGGTCTTAGTACAGAACCCTGAGGAACTCCACATGTAATATTAATTCAGATCTTATATCATTTATTTATACAAACTGTTTCCTATCCTTTAAATAACTAAACAACTGTAATGCTGGTCCTCTAATACCGTACTTGTTCAATTTTTCAAGTAGAATGGTGTGGTCAATGGTGTCAAAAGCTTTCTTCGTCAACATAAATACTACTAGCACAGTACTGTTTTTGATCAACAGCAGGTGTTATTTGCTCTATTAAGTCTATGAGAGCCATTGATGTGGAATTGTTAGCTCTAAACCCATACTGACTGCTACTTAGAATATTTTGTTTATCGATAAATTGATCCAATCTAAGCACAAATAATGTCTCTAAAATCTTTGAAAACTGTGGTAACAAGGATATTGGTCTGTAATTATTGAATAAACATTTCTCACCATTCTTAAAAAGAGTAATTACCTTGGCTGTTTTCATATTATCTGGAAATATACCAGTTGAAAATGATAAATTACATATAGCGGATAAAATAAGTATTGAACACATCACCATTTTTCTCAGTAAATATATTACTAGAGG
>NW_013952980.1:41908-43451 GCF_001266775.1 Austrofundulus limnaeus
GATGAAACGTGGCTGGACATTTCAGCAAGACAATGAGCCCAAACACAAAGCCAAGGAAACTCTCAGTTGGTTTCAGACAATACATGATATGTATCGTATCGCCAAATTCTTGCCAATACACAACCTTATGACTCACATTATAATCTACTTTTGGTATTTTAGCTGCAAGACTTGGGGCAACATTCACAAAATAATTATTAAATCCATTGAAAATTTCATCCTGATCATAAGTTTCATTTCCATCTTTTACAAAATGTTGTGAAATACCTGATCTTGCTTTATGGCTCTTTAAGACAGTGTTCATTACTCGCCATGTTTCTTTCATGTTACCCTTACTTTTGTTTAATAAATCACTGTAATATTCTTTGTTTTCTTATAATCCATACTAACTTGTTTTTATATTTCTTCTATTTTTCTTCTGATTTTTTTTGCTCTTAATTTCAGGAAGCATGAATACAAGTAATTCTTTTTTTTTACAAGCGTTTCTCAACCCTTTAGTCATCCATGGTTTGTCAACAATATTTCTTGTTGTATACATGTTTTACACACAATTCCTTTCATACAAAGTTCCTAAAATATTCATAAATACATCATATGCTTTGTTCACATCTTCAACAYACACATCGTTCCAGTTTTGTTTTCCCAAATCATCTTTTAATTTATCCAAAACATTTTTTTATGTGTTTATTATTTTTCTCTTGATTTGAACTACTTTTCTACTGTATTGATCATTTATTGTTATTTGTCCCCTTAAGGAGAAACTGGTTTGCTGGTTGGAAGGATCGGAGCAACAACACCTTTCAGTGGATATCTGAAGAACGAGCAGCAGACAGAGAAGAAGAAGCTGAGAGACGTGTTTGTGAAGGGAGACCTCTACTTTAACAGTGGAGATCTTTTAAGGGTCGACAACCAAGGATTCGTTTATTTTCAGGATCGGATCGGAGACACTTTCAGGTCAGAGGATGAAACAAAGAGCTGCTTCAGGAAGTCCTGAAAGATAACGCTGATGTTAAAAGATGTTTATGACCTGACATCAGTAGCTTGCGGCCAATCAGAGGTCAGGTTCCAGGTGAAGGTCAGGTCAGTCTGATTACCTGTGAAGCACTGAAGTGTAGATGTAGAAAGTACTTAGTCACAGTACTTAAGTATTTTTGAGGATTTGTAATTTTATCCTGATTTAAATGGATGCCAACTTTATTTAAAAAAGAAAAAAATTGTATAGGTCCTCTGGACGGGTTCTTCTCTAATGAAACGTTTCGTCTCTCCTCCAAGAGACTTCTTCAGTCTGAGAGTTTCAGGCTAAATTCAGGCTTTTAAGCACTTTCAGGCTAAATTCAGGCTTTTAAGCAGTGCTTCCATGTGAGTATCTGTCACATGGAGGCAGGGCTTAAAAGCCTGAATTTAGCCTGAAACTCTCAGACTGAAGAAGTCTCTTGGAGGAGAGACGAAACGTTTCATTAGAGAAGAACCCGTCCAGAAGACCTATACAATTTTTTTCTTTTTTACGTTTGATTACAGCTCAACATTAGCCGTTAGCTTAGAG
>NW_013952980.1:43641-45597 GCF_001266775.1 Austrofundulus limnaeus
ATTTTAATTCATGTTCAACAATTTTAATTCTATTTTGTTTTAATGATCGGTCATTTAATCTGATTTTGGGAAAAAACACGATGTTTAATCCTCAGGTTGAGCTCAATTTCAGATAAACTCAGTTCACTTACTCAGATCCTTATTGATACTTGAAATCATCCATAGTTACCCTTTAAAGCTCACAACAGTATCAAAATCTCAAATGAAATATCACAAAATTTGCAAAACAATAATAGAACAGTGTCCCAATGTCCTTAATTAGCAAATGCTTCAGAGGTCCATCAGTGATGTGTACTGAGTTGCACAGGTTTCCCCCAAAGTTCAGTCAATCAAAAATAAAAAGTTCCTTACCTTCCAGACCTTCATGTAGCAGTGAGTTTAGGATGAAGATGAAACCTTGCGTCGTCCTGACAGCGGTCTTAGAGGAAACTGGCTCGCCATTCAGTTCTCTGAAGTTGAAATCCAGACTCCGGGATCTTCTCCAGGGGAGGTGAAAACCTGGCCTGTAGGACAGGCCATGAGGGATTTTTTAGTCCATTTAGCAAAAATAAAATTAATTATTCAAATCAAAATCAAGCCATTTTGCAGGGCCACGTGACTAAAGAAAAACACAAAATGGCAGCTGCTCTCTCAGCTTACCCACCTGCAACTCACCACCAAACTGCCTAGATTTTTACACAAATTAAACACAAATGGTAAAAATAAAAACACACAGAGGCATTACATGTTGAAAAAAAAGGCTAATTACTTGTTAACATCGATTTATGCTCTCTGTTAATAAGGCAGTGTTTAAACAGGCTTAACTGCTTTGATACTAACACACAAAAGTAAGACATTTACAAAAGAAAACTTACCAACACTGGTCCTGTAACAGTTTTTAATCTCTTCTAGCTCACAGCTCTCTTCCATGAAGGAAAGAACCAAGACTTCACCCGAAAATCTTCCATAATTCTCTGATATCGTTGTGCTAACAGCCGCTCTGCTGTCTTCTGCTGTTAGCTTGATGCTTTGCTCAGCCTCGCGGGTGAGGGAGGGGCGCTTTAAAACTTTATTGACAACACAACAGTTTACAACATTGCAAATGAAACAAAAAACATTACTCTATGAACTGATTATAAAAGATCTTCATGCTTATTTATCATAATGTATTTTTTAAACTTTTTTCTTCATTTTTTTACATTTTGATAACATTTTATGAACTGTTAAGATGTACTTGTAGCTGGGGTTACACAAAGGTCAGTGTTGGGCTGTGGGAATGAAGTCAATGGAATGTCCCCATGAAGACTGCTGGACACAGCTGTGTGTGTGTGTGTACTTGTTTTTGTTACCTTTTTAGGACCATTTCTGGTATACACACCTGTCTTGTCAAGACAGTAGTCCTGTTGGGGACCAAAGATCGGTCCTAACATGGTGGAACTCCATTTTAGGATAGGGGGTCAGGGTTAGGCTGCAGAAATTACTGGAAATTAATGAAAGTCAATGAACGGTCCTAATAAGGATAGAAGGTGCAGGTGCCAGGTGTCTCAGCTGACACCTGCACCTTCCCACTCTTTTTACCTGCACACAGGAACCAATAGACAGAGGTGGTGTGAGGAAGCAGAGGGAGTAAATAAAAATCCTTTTTTATTTCATTTCTTATCAGAACAGATAAAGATGATAAAACAGAATTACTGCAGACATGACCTGAATGATTTTATAACAGAGGAGGGAGTGTCAGAATGTGGGCGTGGCTCTGAACTGGAAGAGTTTACACCTGTGGTACTTTATCATTAAAAGTGTTCTTTGGTAGTTAAAAGGCACAAATCAACTTTATATGGTTTTATGTTGATGCAATTAAAGTTTTAAAGTGTAAAGAGCATTTTTTTTTGTTTTTTAATGTAAAAAGTTTTTGTTTGTGTTGATTTGAAACAATAAAATGCAGCAGGTCCACCAGACCATGCCCACTGACTGTGAGGG
>NW_013952980.1:47292-51505 GCF_001266775.1 Austrofundulus limnaeus
ATTTAACATTTTGTAAACTGTGTGTGTGATTAGGACATGAAGGCAGGATTGGAATGGCAGCTCTGACGCTGAAAGAAAACATGAACTTTGACGGGAAACGTCTTCATCAACACGTTAAAAACTACCTGCCGAGCTACGCCAGGCCACGGTTCATACGCATACAGGTAAATACTCCAGAAATACTTAAACACATACAGCGTACTACATACTAATACTTACCTTTTACATTCCTGGTTCTTAGACTAAGAGACTTTTACTAATCAGGTACATACAATTTATCAAGTATACCTGTACTTACTTGTGTTGGGTGTGTACCTAATAAATACTAGGTATGTACCTGGTAACAAATTAGTACATACCCAATATATAAGCTGAAATTACTGGGTATTGAAATGCACACAGTAAGTAAGATATATGTACTTGGTATATAGCTGGTACTTCCATAACAAGTACCAGGTACATTCCTGATACCTATAGTGTATGTACCAGGTATTTATCCAGTAAGTACAATGTACATACTGAATAGATACCAGGTGAGGTGTGCATCAGCTGTGTACATATGACACATAAAGTAAGTACCAGATAAATAATAAATATGTACCAGATCTGTACTTAGTAAATGTCAGGTACTTAAAGGGTGAGTACTGAGTACATACAAGTTACAATAAGTACCAGCTAAGTACTATATACATATTTAATTACCATGTACATACCAGTACAAATCCAGTAAGTGCCAAATACATACCAAGGTACCTACCTGGTGAGTATCCAGTACTTACCCTGGTGTTCATATTTGATAAATGACAGATACATACTGAGAACATACCCAGTTACCAGTACCTTGTACATACTCAGTACATAAAGTATTAACCTGTTAAGTAGCAGGTACATACAGTAACTGCACAGTGCATACTTTGTAAGTAATGAGTACATACCAGGAAAGTACCCAAATAAATTCTAGGTACATACCCAGTACATAGGTACATACCAGGTAAGTGACAGATATATACCAGGTACTTCCTGTAATTTACATGTACATATAGGCTGTGTACTTGTACTGAGAGCTGTGTTAAGCAGTGGAACCACAGGTATTTTCTGACTGGTGTTGTGTATTTGTGTGGGGCAGGACGCTCTGGCAGTGACTGGAACCTTCAAGCAGCTGAAGGCCAAACTGGCTGAGGAGGGTTTCAACCCCGACATCATCCAGGATCCTTTATTCTTCCTGGAGGACAATAARGGCTACGTGCCCATGAGCAAGGACATATTCAGCTCCATCTCAGAGGGAACGCTCAAACTCTGAGCGCCTGCTGCAGACCAGGAGGCGTTCAGAGCGACACGGGGATATTTTATACACAGATGACTCTTTTTAAATCAGAACCACTCAAACCAGCCTGTTTGTTTTTACTGGATCAGTTTGAAACTGAGGTGAAGCCTGAGGATGGCAGGACTGAAACAATGGAGGAAAAGCTTTGACCCGTCTGTGAGGTGGGCAGTCTCAGGGTCTCGTGTTTCCGTCCCACCTGATTCATCTCTCAAATCAAACCAACCTTGTTTTCTGGAACTCAAAACCTTCTGGACCTGTGTATTTTTACCAACATGTACACAAACTCCCAGATGTGAGCCAGAAAGTTGTGAACACATCATTTATTGCAAATAAAAATCTGATTCTTTAAACAGTTTTATGTCTCGATCCTGTGCTTGAAGTCAGCTGGTTCTCATCAGGACACATAACTAGCAGTGGAAACAGGAAGTTGTGATTCACGCTGCGCTGCTTCTGATTAGATGGGGTTCAGAGAATCAGACTAATAATGATCCAATCAGGTTACAGCTGGGAGTTTAATATGTCATCTGTCCGTCCATCAGACTAACGATTCAGTCCAGTTTGCTCACAGTGACCTCAGAACGTTTTTAGATTCCTGCTTTTAAGCTACATGTGTAAATGTTTTAGCTGTGTGCTTAAAAATGGCTGAATTACAGCCCATTGTAATTGTGGCTGCTCGATCCGTTCCAGAAACATTGTTTTTAGCATGTAGCATTGAGCTAAACTGATGACAGAGTTCATTGGATTTCAGTCTTTCATCAGCTGCAGGGTTTCATAGAAAAGGCAACGTTTGCAACAGCTGTGGATTTATATTCTAGAAAAAAAAGAGAGATGAGTTATAACATGCTTGTCTAGAAAAGTTTGCAAGTCCTTATAAATAAATATGTATAAATCATAAATCCATATTTTATTAATCAAAATGTATACAATTTTAAAACTGTTTTCAGAATATAATGTAACACAGCTTTATAATTAAATATAGAAATCAGTGTTTTCAGTTTTTTCCCCCCTAGATCGAGCACATTCCAGAAGTCTATCATTTAGTGCAGAGGTTCTCAAACTGGGGTCCCTGGACCCCCAGGGGTCCACGAGAGGTATTTTGGGGGTCCTCAAAAAGTTTTACTAAAATGTTAATTTGGTTTTTACTTTTAAAAATGCATAGAGAACAATGAACTAATAAAACTGTAGGGGTCACCTCGAGTGAAGAAACAAGATTTACTGCCTCGAAGCAGGCCTCGGACAGGCCTGACGAGAGGACAGGAACTCTGTCACAAATTGAACTCTATTTTAGGCCATGACAGGTCATTTCAACCTAGAAGAGAATTTCTCAGTTCTCTTAATCAGATAATGGACAGAACAATCTTTTCTGTTCGTGATTCATTTGTTGTTTAACTAAGAATGTTTATGCATTTGTTAAATCATGATAATGACTGTCACAAGAACAGTGGAACCACTTCTCCTATTTTATCTTGCCTAAAAGATTAATAATGTAAAAAAATCACAGAGAAAATCATTACAATGTTTTCATTGTGTTTTTATGCAAATCACTGTTTTTATTTTACTGTGAACACAGTAATATAATTGTGGATTTTTCTTGAGAAAATCATTTATCTGGACTAACAGAATGGTTCAAAACTGATTACTTAAACAGAAATGTTTATTAATCATCATAAATGTTTTGCAGTGATTTCTCTTAGAATCCATCAGAAGAAAAGCTAAAGAAAGGTTATCATATTCTGTTGTGAACAACCACAGAATTTTAGCCTTGAGCTGGCGGCTGGCAAGTCTTTATCTTTCTTCCTTTCTCCGACTCATCTCACGCCTGAGGGCGGAACCAAAGTTCATCCATTTCTTTGACTAACCACGGATGTCTTTGAGACACACACTCTTCCTGACTCCAACTAGGAAGGAAAGCTGAGTTTTCTCTCTCGGGAGAGACTCAGTTTGGCCTGTTGGGTCTCAGCCCATGAGCTAACTGGGGGGACCTAACAGCCGGGACAGCGGCACGCCAGCCAGCCCCACCCCGAGGCTCCAAGTCTCCAAGTGTGTTTTTAACTCCCGAGGGGAGATTTTATTTTGAAAGGAGGAACCAGATGACCAGCTTGAATCTTTCTGGCTTGGACTGAAACAGACAAAAAGTTACCTGAAAAACACCTTTTCGCCAAGGAACTGTAAGCGAGCTGATAACATTCCCTGACTGATCGGAGGTGAGACAGTTCCTACCCCGGGGTGATTTAAGAAGTCATCACCAGGTAAAGCTGACGTGTTCAGGCTGACGTGTCATGTGGAAACTGAGTGCAGAAGGGACGTGTGGATCCGGTTGAACCACACTCTTTGATAAAGTAAAATTAGTAGCGGTACTAATCTTACTTTCCTCCTTTTCTTTGTCTTTATTTGCCAAAACTTAAGCTAAAAGTGCCAGTAAAATTGTTTGGTTGTAACATCAGAACTGACGTTTTACTGTTCTATATAAGTAATCTGAGTTTATGTGAATTGAAATTCGGACGCGAGTTTTATCTCATTTAACTTTGACGCTTGTTATAGGAATACCCACAATCAGGTGTAACTTATGATTTGTTCAATTTGTGTAAATAAATGATTGCATAGTCTTTTATGAATCAACTTGAACTTGTCTGAACGTTCACTTATTGTGTCACTTTTCACTTCGCACAGTCAAATATTAAAGTAATGAGAAATACCTTGGTAAAAGTTTCCTCATAACTTTGTGTATGAGAGATGTAGGAAAAGCTTAATTCACCTTAAGCCCACTCCCTACAAAACAAACATTATAAACTTAATAATATATACACTCACCGGCCACTTTATTAGGTACACCTGTCCAACTGCTCGTTAACACTTAATTTCTAATCAGCCAATCACATGGCGGCAACT
>NW_013952980.1:51554-53049 GCF_001266775.1 Austrofundulus limnaeus
ATATATTTATACTTCTCATCCAAACACAATTAAATTCACTCTATCCAGGAGACACAGTTTATCAGGAGAGGATTTTTTATTAAGTAATAACTCAGAATAAAACAGGAGTAACAACTTTCTACTTCTTACCTTTTTAAAAACGTAGTGAGTAGAAAGTACAGATAATTGTGTAAAAATGTAATGAGTAAAAGTAAAAAGTACGCTGAAAAATAATTACTCAAGTAAAGTACAGATATCCAGAAATTCTAATTAAGTACAGTAACAAAGTATTTGTACTTAGTTACTTTACAACTCTGCCAAAATCCTGGGTTAATCCCTTATAGATTCGTGCAACAGGCCTCTGGNTGGACCCTTCAGGGTTCTTCCAGGAGCTCGGCTGCAGCTGCAGCTTTCAGAGACGCAGCAGAGGCAGCCGTGTTGTTGGCAGGAGAAGAAGGACAGTTTCTTCTCCTGCAGTTGTGCTTCTGAGACCCCTGAGAGACCATCGGGGGGCAGCACAGCTGGTTCCGACCACATTGGACCCACTGGTTGCAGAAACTGGGCATGCTGTAGAACTTGGTTAGCTTCTTCAGGACCGGCTGGCCCGGGAGGTCGGAGGGCATCTCAGTGACGGTTTCCCTGGAGCCAGGTTCAGGGGTCGATGGGGGTCCACCTGAGGCCTCTCTGAGGCCAGGTCTCAGGTCCCGGCCCAGCAGGGACCCGATGTAAGCGTGGGGCAGGGGCTCGCTGCTGCAGCTCAGAGATCTCATGGGCCTTCGAGGTTGATTCCAGGTTTTGTCGATCCACAGGTCCAGGTGAGCTTTCTCCAGCTGGGTGACCACATCTTCTGACTGCAGCGCTTCATCTTCAGCTGCCCTCGGCTCGTCCTCGGCTGCCCTCGGCTGCTTGTTCAGACCCTGCGTCTCGGCGAGAAGGGCCGAGGTGGTTTTACAGATGACCCCCCAGTCTCTCTGAATGTCCTCTGCAGTGGTGAACTGGGAGGTGACGGTGAAGCGGATGATGCTCTTGCCGTGGATCTCTGCAGGGATGAGGTAGATGGTGCCGGAGCGGGTCAGTCTCCTCAGCAGCTCCTGGGTCGAAGCGTTTCCTGCCTGCACTCATGAAATCACAACAGGTTCAGCTCTTAAACCTGTTGCTCTGGTGTTCAGTAGACGTTTAGATGGAAGCGGTGCTGCGGACCTTCAGACAGAAGACCACCAGGCCCAGGTGCCTCTCAGCAGGAACCTCAAAGTTTGGATCGCTCTTAATGTGAGACTCCAACAGTTCTGCCATGGAGATGCCCTACACCCAGAAAACATGTAGCAGTTTACCACCTAGCAGTACATAATACAGCCCAGTACACACAGATATATGTTTACAGAATACATAACTGGTACTTATCAGGCAGCTCTATGGTTAGATACAAGTACTGACGTGGTACATATGGAGACAAGACTGTTTCTGTAACAAGGTCCATTAAACAACCAAAACATGGACATTTTATATATATATATAT
>NW_013952980.1:53059-57423 GCF_001266775.1 Austrofundulus limnaeus
ACTCAATAAGTACTAGGTTTGTACATAATAAGGATCAGCTTTGTACCTTGTAGGTAGTACCGCTGTAGATACAAGCCCTGTACCTAATAAGTACCAGTTTTTTACCCTAAATGTAGTTTTTCTAACAGATAAAGTTTGCATCCATTAAATACCACCTTTGTACTCAATAAGTACTAAGTTTGTACACAATAAGTACCAAATTTGTAACCTATAAGGATCAAATGTGTACCTTGTAAGTACAAGACATAAAACCTAATAAGTACCAGATTTTTACCCTAAAAGTACCAAGATTTTCTGACTGAAAAGTACTAGGTTTGTATCCAATAAGTACCATGTTTGTATACAATAAGTAATAGATCTGTACACACCTAGTACTAGGTTTGTACACACCTAGCACCAAATTTATACGCTATAAGTACGAAATTTGTACCTTGTAGGTAGGATTGTTGAAGATACAAGCCGTGTACCTAATAAGTACCAGATTTTTACCCTAAAAGTACCAAGATTTTCTACCTGATAAGTACTAGATTTATATGCATTAAGTACCACGTTTGTACGCAATAAGTACCAAATTTCTACCTTATAAATATCAAATTTGTACCTTGTAAGTACCCCTGTAGATACAAGCCTTGTACCTAAAAAGTACCAGATTTTTTCCCTAAAATTACAAGGTCTGGTAAGTACTAACTTTTTACTCTATAAGTACTTGGTCTGTATACTTTAAGTCTTAGGTTATTACACTATAATATTGTGTTTCTACCTAATAAGTACCACATTTGCACCCAGTAAGAATCAGGTTTTATTGTTACAAGTTTTGAACCTAAAAGTACCTGATATGTACTCAATAAATGCTGTTTGTACCAGTTAAATCTAAAATGTGTATCCAGTAAATCCCAGATATGTGTCTAACAAAAACCAGGTACATATGAGGCTGTATGAAGTATTATTCTGAAAGGATTACTCAGAGAATCAAGTATCTGACATGTCTGATGTGATCCTGGAGCTTCTTGAGTCCGAAGGAGCGCAGGACGAACCAGAGCTTCAGAGAACGGAAGCGCCGGCTCAGAGGGATCTGCCAGTGCTTCAGAAAAATAAAGAAATCAGTTTAATAACTCTCTTTGATCGTTAAAGATTTCTTTAAAAAGTCTTGGTTTACCATGAAGTCTGTGGCGTCCTGGGAGGTTTCATATCTGAGGTAAACAGGATCCACGTTGAAGGTCTGCTGGAGCTTAAATTTATCTTTTACCCTGAAAAATGAGCGTCTCTTCATTTCACCGCTCAAAGCAGGACGTCAGAGAGAAACCGTCTGGACTCACCAGAACGCCGCGCAGTCGAAGTGAACCATCATCCACTTGGAAGGGTTGAACACAAACGAGTGGGCGTGGTCCACGCCCTGCAGGGACCAGCGGAGTTCTGGACACAGGTAGGCGGAGCCGGCGTATGCAGCATCAATGTGCAGCCAGAGCCCCTCCTCCTCACCTGGAGTCGGTCCAATCAGAGCAACGCATCAAGCGCCAGGTGAGTTAGAGCACAGACAGGTGAGATAGAGACACAGACAGGTGAGTTAGAGACACAGACAGGTGAGTTAGAGACAGACAGGTGAGTCTGAAACACAGACAGGTGAGTCTGAGACAGACAGGTGAGTTTGAGATACAGACAGGTAAGTTAGATACAGACAGGTGAGTTAGAGACAGACAGGTGAGTCTGAGACACAGACAGGTAAGTTAGAGACAGACAGGTGAGTTAGAGACAGACAGGTGAGTTAGAGACAGACAGGTGAGTCTGAGACACAGACAGGTGAGTTAGAGACAGACAGGTGAGTCTGAGACACAGACAGGTGAGTTAGAGGTACAGACAGGTGAGTTAGATACAGACAGGTGAGTTAGAGACAGACAGGTGAGTCTGAGACAGACAGGTGAGTTTGAGATACAGACAGGTGAGTTAGAGAGAGACAGGTGAGTTAGAGACAGACAGGTGAGTCTGAGACACAGACAGGTGAGTCTGAGACACAGGCAGGTGAGTTAGAGACAGAGAGGTGAGTTAGAGACAGACAGGTGAGTCTGAGACACAGACAGGTGAGATAGAGACACAGACAGGTGAGCTTGAGACACAGACAGGTGAGTTAGAAGCTGAAGGTGTGGACACTCACAGAGAGGTCCCAGCTCAGACAGCCTGTCGAAGGCGCACACGCCTGTCGTTCCCAGAGTGCAGCACACCTGGACAGAACCAGCACAGGTGACAAGGGCGTAACTTTCTGAAGGACTGGTGTGGACATGTCCCCACCAACTTTGGCCAGACAGGGACAGTCCCCACCAATATTCACACATCTTTTTTCCTTTGCGTGCATCTACATTTCCCGACAGTAGGCAGCAGCAACTGCTCTGTCTACCTTTTTCTGGGAAAATAAAAATAAAAAAGTAGCTACGCTGCGCCGCTTCCTCCCTTCCGCCCCCTCCCCTCTCCTGCTAGTGCTTCTCATCCCATACAGGAGCGCTACTGCGAGCCTGGGACACCYTCACCATCTCCCTTCSTTTTCTCTGAAGTGCAGACTCGCGCGTGCTASCTGCCTGCTGTAAAACAACGTGGTGGTCAGATCTTCAGAGCTACTGGAACAGGTAATGGTCTGATAACGTCCAGCTCTTGGAAAAATATTATTCTTTACAAAGGACCAAAAATAAGTCAAACTGTAGGACAGGAAAGTTATTTTTCTTATGAAACATTAGCTTGCTGCCAGTTATCTATCAGCTAATGTTAGCAWTCATTTACTGATGACATTATCTATTATTGAGGTTTTTTTTTAATCAGCTAAACTGTATTAGTTTCCATAATTGGGATTTTCCCGGTTAAATAAAGGTCAGTAAATAAATCTGTCAATCATCCATCATTAGTTTTCTAATCAGTTCAAACATCCACATATCGATCTTATAAATAAATGTAAAAACCTCCTCTAAGCTTGTTTGGGATAATTTGTCACATTAATTTAATTATCTGAGTTATAACTGAGTTTAATGATGCAACTAGTTTAATGAAGAATCTGTCTCCAGTCATTAAATCAGGTCTTTATTTATGTAGGTAAAAGTATCTTTAACCACCTGTTAAAATATGTTAGAAATCAGGAGATAGCTTCWAATTCATTCAAACTTTTCTGGTGGAGGACCCCCAGACCCCCCTCCAGTGTGTCCTTTACACATAAGACTTCTGTGAGAGGATAAACCAACACACCTGTGCTCCACCTGTGTGTCTGTATGAAACTATGGCTGATTATCAGACTGTATTCTTAGTGAGTTTAAAGGGCTGGTACAGTACATGGGTTAATAAAGGTGAACATAATCTCAGTTAATATGGCCATTTAAGTATTATTACATCACAACAGAAACATTTGGTGTTCAGTTATTGATGAGTGCAGACAGTTAAACTGAGCACACACTGAAGACATGAACAACAGAAAAACCTGGTCGCACAACTGTGGGTGTGTCAGACCCCGCCCCCCACGGTGCGTCCCCACCAACTTTCAGCACAAAGTTACGCCCTTGACAGGTGAGATTTAAGGCCATCCTGCTGCCCTTGGTTCATTTCAAATACGCACCATGAACGGGACGAGGCCCCGCCTCCTGTCCTCCTGGACGGCCTGTCTCAGAGTGTCCCCCCTCAGGGACAGCGTCTCATCAGTGGGCAGAAACCGGATCTTCACCAGAGAGATCAGACCCGCCTTCTCCACCGAGGAGTGGGCCTGTGAGGGCAGGGACACGTCACACCTCAGAACTGGTTCATCGGACCCGGACAGAACCGGCAGCTGAACTGACCTGAACTGAAGCGTAGCCCACCAGCCTGGAGTTCAGAACCGAGTCGTCCACGTCCTGGTCCAGATCGGCCCGCAGCTGCAGGATCTTATCTTTCCTGGCTGCCAGGAGGGCAACGAGTGTGCCCTCACTGACCGTGCTCTGAGTCAGATCAGAACCAAGTACAGAACCACACCATCAGAACCAAGTACAGAACCAGACCATCAGAACCAAGTACAGAACCAGACCATCAGAACCAAGTACAGAACAATTAGAACCAAGTACGGAACCAAACACAGACCATCAAAACCAAATACAGACCATCAGAACCAAGTACAGACCATCAGAACCAAATACAGACCATCAGAACCAAATACAGACCATCAGAACCAAGTACAGACCATCAGAACCAAATACAGACCATCAGAACCAAATACAGACCATCAGAACCAAGTACAGACCATCAGAACCAAATACAGACCATCAGAACCAAATACAGACCATCAGAACCAAGTACAGACCATCAGAACCAAATACAGACCATCAGAACCAAATACAGACCATCAGAACCAAGTACAGACCATC
>NW_013952980.1:67465-69967 GCF_001266775.1 Austrofundulus limnaeus
CAACTAAAGTCTGCAGAAACAGCTAAAGTCTGCAGAAACAGCTAAAGTCTGCAGAAACAACTAAAGTCTGCAGAAACAGCTAAAGTCTGCAGAAACATTTAGTCTGCAGAAACAGCTAAAGTCTGCAGAAACAGCTAAAGTCTGCAGAAACAACTAAAGTCTGCAGAAACAGCTGAAATCTTCAGAAAGAGAAGAGGAGCAGCTGAACAGACCGATGATGAATCTGGACTCACCTCTGCGGTTGTATTCCTCAGCCTGCATTCTGAGCGAGCAGAGAGGAGCAACAAGAGGCTGCAGGGACGAGGACTGGACCAGAACCAGAGACCACAGAACCCTTTATAGACCCTCAGAACCAGAGACCACACCCTCTGAGAACAAGACACGCCNCCAAATACAGACCATCAGAACCAAGTACAGACCATCAGAACCAAATACAGACCATCAGAACCAAATACAGACCATTAGAACCAAGTACAGACCATCAGAACCAAATACAGATCATCAGAACCAAGTACAGACCATTAGAACCAAATACAGAACCAAGTACAGACCATCAGAACTAAGTACAGACCTTCAGAACCAAGTACAGACCATCAGAACCAAATACAGACCATCTAAATGCTAAACGTATCAAAATGCTAGCTGTAAGTCAAAAGTAGCAAAAAGCTAAATTTAGCATAAAAACACAAGAAAATCATGAAAAGTTAACTAAAT
Organism: Austrofundulus limnaeus; assembly: GCF_001266775.1. Classification (NCBI taxonomy): domain Eukaryota; kingdom Metazoa; phylum Chordata; class Actinopteri; order Cyprinodontiformes; family Rivulidae; genus Austrofundulus; species Austrofundulus limnaeus. The sequence continues at coordinate 68,180 of NW_013952980.1, forward strand.
TATTTTATAAAGTAATTAAATGTAAGCTAAAATTACAAAAAGTAAAAAGAAAATAAAAATAGCAAAACTGAAAGAAGGATATTTCATAACCAATGCTACATTTACACCAAACGTGTTGCACACCTGCTGACGCTGGTGTCCAGTGAGGACAGACGTGTTCCAGGTGAACGTAGACGCTCGTCTGGGAGGAGGAGCCTTTAAACCGTAGTTTTCATAACTTACAGCTGACTTCCTCACTACTCCTCCTCCAGGCAAAGTCCTTTTTACCTCTGTCACAATAATGGACACTGGAATGATCCTACATGTAAACCAGACGCTCCTGATGCTCAAAACGTGTTTGGTGTAAATGTAGCATAACGGTTTCTAAAAGCAGCTGTCAGATGCTCCTCCTCCTCCTGAATCAGCCGAACCTTTGACACAAACAGCTAAAACAGCACAAAGTCTGCAGAAGTATTGAGATCACAAAAAAACAAAAAACAAAAAAACAGACCTGCAGAACTCCTCCTCCTCGGCTGTCAGGATGATGATGCAGGAAGAAAACAGGAAGTCCGAGCGCTTTGCACAACCAGTCCATCAGAATCATCTCCAGTTCTGTGCAGACCGGGCTGGATGCCTGTTCATGACCCAAACACAGCGTTAAACGGACAGAGGTCGCTTTGTTCTGCAGCCAAACTCAACTATCTACTGCAGGTAGGATGTTTACTGTTAATTATGTTTCCACAGAACCCCACTTCTAAAATTCTGGAGTCTCTTTTATTTATTCGTGTTGTTGTTGTTGTTGTTTGTTGTTGTTTGTTGTTTACTGACCCAGGTGAATCCCAAACAGTTGATGGCGTCGGCCAACATGTCGCCCAGCATGGACGGCCACGAGGTCAGGCAGGGGAAGTAGGCGTGGTTGTGAGGGCTCTGCCAGTGAACAACCTGCGTCAACACAACACAACACAACACAACAAAACACAATAAAACTTATTTACTGATATAAATAAAACAATTAAGCAGACGGCAGGCGGGAACAGGAGCTCACTCCTGGCATGATGACTCTCTCGATGTCGTTGAAGATGTTCTCCCAGTCCTCGGGTTCTGCAGGCGCCGCCGCAGGAAGCAGCTCACGCAGGTAACCCGGCTTCACGTCTGGAATGACCCGCCTGTCTCTGATGGAGCTCAGGTACCGAGAGATGTAATCCACCAGCTCCTTACCTGCTCAGGTACACACACGTCATGCTCCAGGGACAAATAACAAACAGAACTGGAAAAAACATAGACTTTTTCTGTAAAAGTATAAAATAAAACTGAAATGTGAAAGTTATAATTGCTGAAATATTAGTGTTAATTACAAAAAAAGAAAGAAAACAAACAAACTAGAATAGTTCCTGAAAGGGCTCGTCACAAACCATCTTTAAATAAAAATGTACTTTGTTGAGATCACTGTGATTTACTATCATCCCAAATCTGAGCCAAATATGTTTAAAAATGGCTGAGTTGTGGTCAATTTTGCTTTTTAGCTATGGCAGCCATCTTGGATTTTTCCCGTGGYTTTATTATGTGATGGGGATTGTCCTTACCACCACACCAAATTGTAGCCCAATATGTATTAAAATAGCCGAATTATTGCAGCTTCAAATTAGCTGGTGGCCATCATGAATTTTTATTTAGTATTCAAAATTTGTCAAAGCTTGTTCTTAAACACAACTATATCAGTTTTCAGCTCTGTAAGTCTTAAAATGGCTGAATTACAGCTTTTTTAAATTTGCATTAGCAGTTAGCTTAAAGCTTAGCTTAGCTTAGCTT
>NW_013952980.1:70117-72276 GCF_001266775.1 Austrofundulus limnaeus
ACACTCCTAGACACTATAATTGCACAAAAATAGTTTATAAATGCAAAAAAAAGTGCATTTAGCATGCATGATATGTCTCCTTTAATGTGCAGCGTTGTTTACACATATGACCGCTTGAGGGCGCTAGCGGGCCTCACCGCCGGTTTAATGACGTCACCGAGCAAAGAAAACGGAGAAGAAGAAGTAAACAAAAAATCAGCTGTCCAAATAAGTAGCTAAAGTAAACAACGGACAGGAATAAGGTAATATTATTATTATTTAATTGTTTTTCCACCATCGGACACTCTACATTAATTTGTTCTACAGCCGAAAGCTGCTAACAAAGCGTTGAATGTGGCTGTAACCGTCACTACCGGTCTGTGGTTAGCTTTCATCTCCAAACGGAACATGCTAACCTAGCCTAGCCTAGCTAGGTGGCTAACCAGGAAGACAACAAGTTGACATTTCGGTCTTTTAAATCATGTTTGTACGTTTACGCGCTGTTTGGTGTTTTTTTTTTAATTGAACAAGGTCAGTTTAGTTTCACATTAGCGATCAGTTAGCGGAAGCAGAAGGTCGCGGCTAATTTTAGCCAGAAAACAACTTGATGTTGACAGATCCTGCGCCAGCTAAGCTAACTACAGGCTAGCTAATGTTGGCTAAGGTGCTAAAAGTTATTGATAGTCGACCTGTCGGGTTTATACTTTAACAGATTCTTATTTTTGTCGATTCAAAGGCTCAATTAAAATCTTGCTGTGATTTAAATGTGTATTTATTTAACTGTGTCAGGTTGTTGTACATTTTACTTTTATTTTCTATAAGTTATCAACAACAATATTCATCCTAGAACTAAATTTATAGATATCTAATGTTCAAACAGCAGTAAAACTATATAATTAAAACTCATACGGGAGATTTGTTAGGTAAAAACAATTGGAGGATATATTAAAAAAATATGTGGCCTTTTAAATATTTACTTACTAAAGTAGATGTGTGTTTTATGAGTCAAACATAACAGATATTCAAGCAAATGTTTCACAGTTACGAGACATGTTGCTCTTTTTGTTAAAAACATTCAGATATAAACTGTCTTAATTATTTTATGTTATTTTTAGTATCTCCTGGTTCTGTTCATGAGATAAAGTTCAGTTCTCCAGGAGAGAGACTGAGTAGAGCTGCTGCTCCTCCTCATCCAGAGGAACCAGCTGAGGAGGTTCACCTCAGGTGAATCACCTGGTGAGGAGAACCTAACTGGGAGGAGACCCCAGGGAAGACCCAGGACTCTCTGGAGAGATTATGTCTCTTAGATGGTCTGAGAACAGCTTGGAGTCCTCCCACAGGAGGTGTCAGTGGTGGTCTGGACCTCCCTGGTCCAGCTGCTGCCCCTGAGACCTGACTCTGAAACAAGTCCTGGATGGATCTGTGGGACTGCGGTGTTACAGACAGAAACACAAATGACTGATCTCAGATTAAGAAATCTAAAATTCTGATTGTCGATGGGACAGAATAGATTTTCTGTATTTAATAATTGTTTCTGGATGTTTCTGGTTGTCTTTATATTGTGCAAACATATTTAAATTTTCACTTCCTGTTTGGTAGGCATGTCCTGAGCTTGAGTGAAACCCTGACTGAGCTCTCAACACATCTGCCACGATGCCTGCAGTGTCCACGGGGGTCAAAGAGCTGTATTTGTCCACATCTCTGGGTGACCTCAACAAGAAGGCTGAAGTGAAGCCAGACAAGACGAGCACCAGAAGGTGCGGTGTTGTGTTTACTGCTGCTCGCTCAGTTGTGTTGCAGAAGTGACGCGGTGTTCGTGTTTCTGTGTTGCAGCTATGTTCAGAGTGCCTGCAAACTTTTCAAGGCGGCGGAGGAGAACCGTCTGGACAGGGATGAGGAGAAGGCTTACGTGCTGTACATGAAGTATTTAACGGTCTATGACATCATCAAGAAGAGACCAGACTTCAAACAACAACCAGTAAGAACAATCATTGCATTTATTCTTAAAGCAGCGTTTCTAAAGATGTAATTTGGACGACACATTTGTATGGGATCAATGTTGTACCAACAGGAAGTGAATCTGAATCGTTACAGTGAATTGCATCAACTCTGTTACATCCAGAAGGGAAACTTCACCAAAGTGAAACATAAATCTGTGGATCTGTGTTTGATTACTCTGC
>NW_013952980.1:76598-79156 GCF_001266775.1 Austrofundulus limnaeus
GTCAAACTGAAGTTTTAATAAACCAAAATACAGTTTCAAAGCAAATTAATTCAGATACAAAACTTTAAATTCAGTTTTAATTTAGTCAAATTTATTTTCAAACCAATGCATTCAGTTTAAATTAAACACATTCAGATTCACTTCCTGCTGGCACAACATTGATCCCATACATATCTTTCTTTTCTGTTCTGACAGGACTATTACATGACTCTGCTTGGGACAAATAGCTTCAAGAAAGCCATCGAAGAAGCTGAGAAGCTTTCTGAAAGCCTTAAACTCAGGTTGGACTTTCTGCTCGCTTCATGTTTGYTTAACTCACCCGCTGCACCGGCGCCTTGCTCTATTCTGGCTCATGTTTTCCATTTCAAACAGGTATGAAGAAGTCGAGGTCAGAAAAAAACTGGAGGAGAAGGAGAGGCTGGAGGAGAAGAAGAAACGAGAGGAGGAAACGGAGAAAGAGAAYGAGAGGAGCTCTCCAAAAGTCTCGTCTGCCAACAAGAAGGACAGCAAGAAGGTAGAAAGTGTTGAACTTTATCCTGGAAGATCTGCTTAATAATCAGCTTGATTCTGTAGTTTGAGATGCTTTTATTGTGAAGGGCTGTTGGTAAAGATGTTTACTGTCTGACAGCGTTCTTTCCTCTGTCGTCGCTTTAAATACGTCCAGAAAAAACATTTTATTAAAGATGAATCTTTGTTGTGTTTCAGGTGAAAAGTGAGCAAAATGAGCTGAAGACTGTCATCAGCAAAGGTAAACAAAACAACACAACGAGGTTTGTGTTGTTTTTGTCCACTTTTAACTGTGTGTTTGTGTGTGTGTGTGTCAGCTGCTCAGCCAGCAGGAGGGATCACAGCTGAGAAACTTTTCCACATGATGAAGGACCAGACCATCTCAGTCATGGTCATGGACGCCCGCAGCCTCAGGGACTACCAGGAGTCCCACATTCAGGTCTCAGGCCAGRCCTGCATCAGTGTGCCTGAGGAGGCCGTCAGTCCAGGGTGAGACCAGGATCCAGACCGGACCGATCTGGACCGGAGTGTTTATTCTGACGGGTTTAATTTAATGCTGTTTGTTCCACAAAAACACTGGAATTTAAACAAAAGAACAAGTAATATTATAAATATCTTCATGTTGTCTTCTTGGGTTTCCTCCTAAACGAGCTGCAGCTTATTTAATTATTGATCTGTGAWGTATTTTAAGTCAAAAGGTTGAAACCCCCAGATTTTATAGAACCCTACAACACAATGGAAGAGCACTATAATGTTAAATGCTGTTTCTAAACTCATTGGGCCTCATGCAAGAACCGTTGGTACGCACAGATTTGTTCTTAAGTTGTGCGTACGAGTGATTTAGGAGAATTTGTGTCATTCACCAATGTTTTCATATTCTATGATTTTTTTCAGATACGAACAAAATTCANTGGACAGTTTTTGCAGTGTAAAACCAAAAATCTGCAGCAGGTTTTTTGTTTCCTGAATGAATAATTCATCACTCAGCGTGTCCAGCCTCAGAACCGTGAACATCGTTCMGATTTTGCTCTAATTCAGAACAAAAGTCCAGTTCATGATTCTGRTGTCTATAGCAGTGAAACTACCAGAACCCAACCCTGACTTTAGACCAGGGGTCAGCTAAATCACTCCGGGGGCCACAGATACTGCAGGCCAACAGCTGAGGGGCCGAACATCATTTTGTAAATACACAAAGATCTGTTACCTTTGAAATAGTTTATTTTTAAGCATTTAATCATGAATACAACATACAGAACCCTGTGTTGAAAAAGTAGTGATAATTAAACAAAATCAAAAACAAAAAGAACATGTTCTGCCTCATTTAACACAAATATTATTTTGACATCTCTGACTTGACAACTTTTTAAACCAGCTTTTTCATCATTTTATCTTCAACTGCTCGTAGTTTTAAGTGTCTTGAGTGTTCATAGACATGTTTTACCAGCTTGTAGACAAGATTCTGATGTTTCTGTAGATACCAAACATGTCTGTGTTTAACTAAAACAACTTAAGCGTAATTAAAGTAGAAAACCAGGGGGTTGGGCTGAAAAGATGAACTAATTGGCGGGCCGAACTGTGGTCAGTCGCGGGCCAGCTGTGGGCCACGGGCCGCCAGTTGAATGGCTCAGTTTTAGGGTTTATCACAAAGGAAAGTCTTCAGCCTCAGACAGAAACTGGAAGCAGCCTGAGAACCGAGTGCTTTAAAACAGGGGTTCTCAAACTTTTTGGGTCTAGGGACCCCCTCATAAGCCCCCTGCTTTTTAAAGGGTAATTTACTGTCGTTTCAACCCCTAAACGCCATGGGAATATATTTATTTAGTTTATTATGATTGTTTTATTATTTTATTGTTCCCTGTGCTTTTTAAAAAATAAAAACCAAATTAACATTTTAGTGAAATTTTTTGAGGACCCCAAAAATACCTCTCACGGACCCCTGGGTGTCCTGGGACCCCAGTTTGAAAACCTCTGCCTTAAAATCATTGACAGTTCTCCTGCTTTGACTCGTTTCAGGAAACTGGGATGCTCTCGTTCTCATCCTCACTGATTATAAT
>NW_013952980.1:86608-89615 GCF_001266775.1 Austrofundulus limnaeus
AAAAGTCTTAGATTGAACCTGCTTTTAGCTGCAGGAACCCTGGAAACACACAAACTCTATGCTAATGCTAACGCTATGCTAACGTCTCTTTGTCCGGTCACGTCTCGAACAGTGAACTTCAGCTACCCGTCTCTGGAGGAACCGAATCCTCTGGCGCCGGTTCAGGACCAGCCCGAAGTTCCCCCCGAGCCTCCAGAGCCGTCGGTTCCCGTCCTGGTGAACGGGGTCGCACCCGCCGAGCCCCCTGCGTCCAAAACCTCCGCGCTCGCCGACAAGCTGCCCGACTCAGTCGAYGCGTCCGGCGGCGGCGGCGACTCTACGACAGCCGGGCTCGACCCGACTAAGAAGGGTTCTGCAGCCAGCCCGTCTCCTGCAGCCGGCAGGTCCTTCCCTCAGGTCTCTGCTCCATCAGAACCTCTCAGATCTTTTCATCGGGTCCTCGTGACGTAAATCTGACCCACGTTTGGTGTTTCTGTTGCAGTTCGACCGCACCAAGAAACCGTCCGATCAAACGAAACCCGGCACTCCCAACGGCCCGGTCATCCCCGACCGCTCGGGCAAACCGGCGTTCAGCAGCGGCGCGGCGCTGTCCAAAGACGAGCAGAAACAGATCCACTCCGAGGTGCTGGCCATGAAGGAGAAGGCCCGACAGGAGCAGGAGAAACGCAACCAGGAGCGCCGCCTGGAGGAGGAGCAGAAGGAGAGGCTGGAGAGAGAGGCCAGTGAGAAGAGGAGGAAGGAGGAGGAGGAGAAGAAACAGGAGAAGAAGAAGCTGGAGCGACAGAAAGCGGAGGAGGAGGAGGACAAGGAGAACCGGGTCTGGGGCGAGAGGGAGAGGCCGGGACGAGATCCGAACTCTGAGGCTCCTTCTAAGAGCATGTCTCTGGACTCACCTGTTCCGAACCACCTGGTCTCTGAAATAAAGGTGAGTTCATCACCTCAAACTGAGTCCCACTCGTTTAGGAGGGGTGACACGGCAGGGGGCGGAGCTTCAGCTCGTTACAGACGAGATTTCATGAAACAAACCCTGAATGTACAGGGTTCCTGCAGATCCTAAAGTCTTACAGGTCATTGAGTTCATCAATCCAAAAATAAGGCCTTAAAAATGTGAACACATTGTAAATAGAATGATTATAATTCACCTCAAATATTAAAATAATTGGTAAAAATTATTTTTTTTAAATATCCACATGCAGACATTCCCCTTTGACATCACTTCCTGTTGTTTCACATGTAAATATTTCAACAACTGTTCATCTGAGCAACGTGAAATTTGTTTTCTAATAYGTTAATGTTGTCTTTTCCACAATGCATTCATATTTCTTGTAAAGAAATAATGTCACTTTAAGGTTTCATCTACAGCAAGTGTGAGTTGAGACCCCACTGTGGGTCCTAAAACTGCACATTCTGGGTCGTCAGAGGATTTCCTGAAGTTAGATTAAGTTTAAAACTGACTGATAAGATGTTTCTGTTATAGTTTGATATGGATAAAAATAATTGGTTTATTAGCAATATTTGAATATTTCAACCAAAAATACATTGATTCATGAGTTTCTGCCAGTTTTTATTTTTTGTCACTTGTGTTTGTTATGAACTTGGTCTTAAATTTAATTTCACTTAACATTGAAAAGTCTTAAATTAAATTTGCTGTAAACTGTAGGAACCCTGANGTTAGATATGGATAAAAATAATTAGCAATATTTGAATAATTCAACCAAAAATACTTTGATTCATGAGTTTCTGCCAGTTTTTATTTTTTGTCACTTGTGTTTGTTATGAAATTGGTCTTAAATTTAATTTCACTTAACATTAAAAAGTCTTAAATTTAACTTGCTGTAAACTGTAGGAACCCTGATATAATTTATTTTARAGATTGTTAAATATTAGAGTACTCTTTATTTTTATGTGTTTCTTCACAGAGGGAGCCTCTGACCCGAGCACGCAGCGAGGAGATGGGCCGGAGCGTCCCAGGACTTCCAGACGGTTGGATGAAGGTGCCGCCTCTTTAAACCCTTAATTCAGAGGAGTCCAAACATTTAGTCACCTGGGCCAAAAATATTTTTCCTTTACCTGATCAACAATAAGCACTGAATACTTTTAAACAAATAAGCACTGAATACTTTTAAACAAATAAGCACTGAATACTTTTTAAACAAATAAATTAGTCAGATTTATTGCTAGAAATGGATGCTTAAATTCATCTAGATCCAGAAGTTTAAAAGGGTTTTGCAGGATTTCCTTTATTGAAAGAAATTTTGCAATTTTCTAGGTTTCAATTGGGGAAAAAAATAACCCAATTTAGTCAATTCTGATCAATAAAATCAGGATTTAGGTCACTGTTTTGTTGAAAATACTTGTTGTTTTCAGACAAATTTAATAAATGAATTAAAAGCAGATTGGAGTGCAGCAAAATCAGTTTTTCAGTAGAAGTCACTAAAAAGATGTGGGATAAAGCTAAGATCCTGATTATTTAAAGACAATTAATTGGTTTTGTTGCCAATATTTTTTATTGGAAGAAGATTTTACTTTGTGATCATTTTGTCCTAATAATAAATAGAAAGTCTCCATCCTGTGCCGGGGGGACAAATTTGTAAACAAATTAGTATAATTTTTGAACTGAAGTCAGGGGCCACACAAAATCAGTTCAGGGGCCACAAATGGCCCCCGGGCCACACTTTGGACACCCTGCCTTAAAGTAAAGTTTTATTTAAAGGTTTATATTTAACCCTTTTCCTCCCTTTTCCTGGTTAGTTTCTGGACACGGTGACCGGCATCTACAGATACTACCACTCCCCGACCAACCGTGTCCACCTGTACCCCCCCGAGGTCACGGTTCCCCAGACCCCGCCCTCCACGCCGCCCACCGTCAAGCAGAAGCCTCCGCGGTCCGCCGAGCCTGACACCAGCYGCGAGCGGGAGCAGTCCAAACTGAAGCGCTCCTACTCGTCTCCGGACATCAGCCAGGACCTGAGGGAGGAGGCCCAGAGGAAGGCCTCGGCCCCGCCCC
>NW_013952980.1:90861-97845 GCF_001266775.1 Austrofundulus limnaeus
ATATTGTTACGTACGTAGTGTATATTGTTACGTACGTCGTGTGTAGATACATGGATTGTTACACCCCCAATCAATCTATCCATATATATATTAACATATGGAGTATTTTGACAAAATTATTCTGCCTTTGGTAAGTTATTTTGAAAATACAGATGATGAGCTTGTTTTTTTTTTTCCTGCTGGTGTGTTGTGATCTTTGGAGACTGACCGCAGCGCAGCTCCGGCGTCCGGCAGAAATAGGATTGAATCTAGTTTTGGTGTCTCAGCACCACTGTGTGGAGCCGTGTAAATCCTCTCATTGATTATAATGGTTGTGTATTTACTGCGGAGGTCGGACCGGAGCCGCCTCTRGTGTAAATTAGGGGTAAAGAAGTCGACTTGAGTTACATGAGTCGCTGCATCCCAAGGCACAAGTTAAACAAGTTTATAAAACAGCCCACAGGAAGTTGTCTGTGGTGGGAGACAGTGAAGTGCAGCTTTGAGCAGACAGTTTAAATCTAAATGTAACTTTTCATATATTTCTGTGAGTTTTAGTTTTTATATAAACTGTAAACTTTGTCTCCATCAGTTCTAAAAGCATCCTAAATGTCTCAGTTCTGTGTCCCGTCATGTTCTGTMTCAGGCGGACAACAGGAAGCGGTACAAGGAGGAGGACAACGACCACCTGAACGACCAGAGTGCAGCAGACGTGGCGTGGAACAAACACAAGATGCTGAACGAGTCCATCATCGTGGCTCTGTTCCAGGGTCAGTTCAAATCCACGGTGCAGTGTCTGACCTGCCACTGCAAGTCCCGCACRTTTGAGACCTTCATGTACCTGTCGCTGCCCCTGGCCTCCACCAGCAAGTGCTCCCTGCAGGTACACCTTTACCTTTACCTGTTTCAAACCTCCGCCTCAGGGTTTGTCCGGTAACTATTCTGTTTCTGCGTCGGCAGGATTGTCTCCGGTTGTTCTCCAAGGAGGAGAAGCTCACCGACAACAACAAGGTGTTCTGCAGGAAGTGTAAAGCTCACAGAGATTCCACCAAGAAGCTGGAGGTCTGGAAGGTTCCCCCGATTCTTCTGGTGCACCTGAAACGGTCTGTGGTTGTTATGGATGTGTTAAACTGTGCAGCTGCAGATTTACAACCTTCAATTATTAACTGAGTCAACGCTGAGTCAGCATTCAGAGTCCTAAACTATCTGCTGAGTCAGCATTCAGAGTCCTAAACTATTTGCTGAGTCAGCATTCAGAGCCTTAGTTAATTGAGTCAACGCTGAGTCAGCATTCATAGATTTTGGCTGTTTTGCTCATATTAGGTAATCGGTTTGCTACTTTTAAATTTTAGCTACCTTGATTATTTTAGAATTTATAAGGGTATTTAGCAGTGTTAGCTTTTAGCTGTTGTTTATAAAATTTAGGCTTTTTATAGCTTAGCTTAATGAAGCTTTTGGCCATTGTTTTGATGTTAGTCATGGTTTTGCTATATTTAGCTTTTAGCTACGTTTTTGTTATTTTAGCTTTTATTTGTGGTTAAAGTAATTTGAACTTTGATATGCTGTTCAGTCTAGCCGGGGGCGGCTGTGGTGTAGTGGCAGAGCAGCCGGCTTGGGGCCCGAAAGTCACAGGTTCGACTCCCTGCCATGCCCACATGTCGTGGTGTCGTTGAGCAACACACTGCTCCACCTGGGGGTGTCTCRTGTGTGATGGTTCAAATGCAGAGCACAGGTTTTGTCGTTGAATGGGAAACCTGCATCGATGACCAATAAAAGCACCTTCAGCTCTCTCTTATAAATAATGAGTTTTTTCTGGCTAAGTGAGGTGAATTTCTCTGGTTCTGCAGGTTCTCTTATGAAGGCAGGTGGAAGCAGAAGCTGCAGACGTCTGTGGACTTCCCTCTGGACAGTCTGGACCTGAGTCAGTACGTCATCGGACCCAAACACAACCTGAAGAGATACAACCTTTACGGCGTTTCTGTGAGTCGCACAACAAGACGTTTATTTCTGGCTTTACATGAACCTAATGTTTGTTTGTTTGTTTGTTCAGAATCACTACGGCGGCCTGGACGGCGGCCATTACACGGCGTACTGTAAGAACGCCCAGAAGCAGCGCTGGTACAAGTTCGACGACCACGAGGTGACRGAAATCTCCTCATCTTCGGTGAAGTCATCCGCAGCCTACATCCTGTTTTACTCCACGCTGTGAGGACGCCGCCGGAGCGCCCTGGCTCCAGGTTTGTTTTCAGAACGGCGGCTCTCAGGGGGAGGAGCCTGAAGCTGCGGGTCACGAGGTCACAGCGAGACCCTGGAGGCGTTCGGCYGTTTGAGCTGCTGAAACCTGCCGCCCGCTCACATTACTGACCATCCAGAGAAAACGCTGCTCTCTCTCGTTAACCCACCTTTCTGCTATAGTTTTAGGGCTGACAGCTGATCTTCGCTCTCATGTCTGGTTCAGAGCGGCGGCGGCGGCGCTGCAGAACTGACCGCTGCCTTCGTGTACACAGAATCAACAGTTAGATGTACATTCTCAACAATGCTGATGTTGCACATTCTGATAGCTTCTGTAAATACTGGAGGGTGAAATGTTTCAGTGACCAAATTAATCTTTTTTTTAAACATACCGTAAACACTCAGACTGTTTGATTTAAAGGTGGTATCTCATTTCTAATAACTTTAATAAAGCAGCTCGTCCTCTCCTTGATCACAAAACTAAATTTAGTTTTTGTTTTATGGAGGCTGCCATGTTGGATTTATAGCCCATCTTTAGGAGGATAGCCCCGCCTCCTCACTAACAGACTGTCAATCACACTATTTCCTTAAACCTTTAATGACTAATTGAAACTGATCATATTAGAAAAATGTAAAATAGAGGGGCGGGGCTTGAAAGTTGTCCTGGGCCCGGCCACTAGGGGGTGGGCTGTCCCTTCACAGGTCCTGTCCAAAGTCTGTTAATACGGGTAGACCTCGGACCAGAACCACAGATGAAGCCCCTCACGTCTGCTGGGTCCAAAAACACAACATGGCAGCTTCTGTGAAGCGGCTCTGCCAGCAGTCCTGACACAAAACGCTTCAAAAACAAACCAAACTGACGTATTTTATGTCAAAATGAGGCGTTTATTAAAACCAACGCAGCGTCACGTCGACCTCAGAGCTCAGCAGGGATCAAAAACATATTTTCACAAATTCACAGTAAAGTTTTAAYTTTATGACGACATGATTCTGTTTGATCAAACAAACGATAATTAACAACAAAAATAACATAAAGGAACAATTAAACAGGAATTTTTAAGTTTAGTTTGATCAGCTGATTAAAGAATGKTTAAATAAGTTACCAAAGTAAGTGAAAGGACAGTGTTTTAATTATCTGCTTAGTATTTGGTAGATTTAAGGTCAAATACTTTAATATCACAGATGTAGACTAATAAAGTTATAAATAGTTACTTTAAAAACATAAGTGTGTCAGAGGTTTTAATGCTGTTCAGGAACGATCATGTATTTAAAGTGTCTCCAGATTTATCTGTAAGAATGTAAAACTTTATATAAATTTAATTAAAAACATTCTGGTTCTTCTGTTGCTGACCTTTGACCTCATCACGTGACGTTATGTTGCTGCGATTTGACAAAAATACGACCAAAAACAGCCAAACGTCCAGGTCTGAAGCCCTCTGATGATGATTAAACTCTGGTCTGGTTGGTTCAGTCTGAGTAAATATGTACGCCACCAAGAATACAGCGTGTGGACGTGAGCCCAGGCTGGTGATGCAGTGAGATACCACCTGAACAGAAAAGGGACAAACTGTGATCTTTTTATTTTTCTTCAATGAGAACAAGGGAACAAGAACCACCTTGTTTGCTTTAACTGAGAACTGACGGCTCCGCCTGCGAACTTTCTACCTTTAATATATTCAAACACTAGGAAGACAGAAACTGTTTAACTTCACTAACGATGCTGGTTTGATTTTGCTCATAAATTACATCTTTTTGTTGTCTGAGCCGGAGCAAACGAAGACCTGATTTCTGGATTATTCTGGATTATTTACACACGAGACGGAGCAGAGATCTGAACTCTTTCTTGCCTAGCATGAAATTATAATCTGTTATTCTTTAAATTCTTCCATGTTTTCTTTAATGCTCTAAATAAACAAACGTTACAGATATAATAACCTGAAACATATTTATTAAAAGTACTTCAACAGAATCCTGTGAGCGAGCTTTTCTTTCAGAAACCAACGCGTTGCTCTGACGCCACCTGGTTCAAATAAAAACTTCATCTGTCTGTAAATAAAACCGACCGGCTCAGACGATCCGGATCCTGGGGGTCTGGAAGGGTCTCTGGCTGTACAGCAGCACGTAGGCGTTGGCGGACGGCACCAGGCTCTCCTGGACCTCCCTGACGTCGGCGTCGTCGAAGCAGAACCAGGTCTGAGCCGGGGCGTTGTAGCACACGGCCGTGTAGTGACCCATGTTCAGGTGACCCATGTGGTTCTTGAGAAGAGGACGAGTCGTTTTAACGCCAAGTTAAAAGCTTTACATTTTTATTCATCTGGAAAATAAAGCAAAACAAATACGAAGTGCTCACCACCACAGCGTACAGGTGGTACGAAGACCCTTTCTGCTCAGGACTGGACAGGTACGGACTGAGGTCCAGCTTCATGGAGAACGAAACGTTGGTCCTCAGTTTGACCTGATTCTTCCCCTTACAGCAGAACCTGAAGAGGAGACAGGAAGTTAAACCAGAACCTACAGAGGAGACAGGAAGTTAAATCAGATCCTTCAGAGGAGACAGGAAGTTAAACCAGAACCTGAAGAAGAAACAGGAAGTTAAACCAGATCCTTAAGAGGAGACAGGAAGTTAAACCAGATCCTACAGAGGAGACAGGAAGTTAAACCAGATCCTTCAGAGGAGACAGGAAGTTAAACCAGAACCTGAAGAAGAAACAGGAAGTTAAACCAGATCCTTAAGAGGAGACAGGAAGTTGAACCAGATCCTGAAGAGGAGACAGGAAGTTAAACTAGAACCTGAAGAAGAAACAGGAAGTTAAACCAGAACCTACAGAGGGGACAGGAAGTCAAACCAGAACCTTCAGAGGAGACAGGAAGTTAAACCAGAACCTTCAGAGGAGACAGGAAGTTAAACAAGAACCTACAGAGGAGACAGGAAGTTAAACCAGAACCTACAGAGGAGACAGGAAGTTAAACCAGATCCTAAAGAGGAGACAGGAAGTTAAACCAGAACCTTCAGAGGAGACAGGAAGTTAAACAAAAACCTTCAGAGGAGACAGGAAGTTAAACCAGAACCTTCAGAGGAGACAGGAAGTTAAACAAGAACCTACAGAGGAGACAGGAAGTTAAACCAGATCCTTCAGAGGAGACAGGAAGTTAAACCAGATCCTTCAGAGGAGACAGGAAGTTAAACCAGATCCTAAAGTGGAGACAGGAAGTTAAACCAGAACCTACAGAGGAGACAGGAAGTTAAACCAGAACCTAAAGAGTCATAATATTACTTTATTTTCATACACATTTAATTTATTCTTGTAACGTTATGACTTTAATGTCATATAATATGACTTTATTCTAATAATTAAAAAAAGTAAAAATTATGGTGCGGCCCTGATACTCCATCGTACCACACATCTGTCACTCCCTGAAAATAATCTAAAATGTGAGCCTCAAACTGAGCGACAGAGGGCTCTGATGGTCACGTCCACAGAGGAGATGAGAAGTTAAAGAACCTCACTTCCTGTTTGTGACCTTTGACCTCTGAGAGAAAACCACAATACTGAAGTTTGGATGGAGAAACAGGAAGTTAAAAAGTTCAGATGGCTGAAAGTTAAAACCTCAAACAGAAAATGTGGTCGAGTAAAAACCGTTAAAGGTCAAAAAAGTCCAACTTTCAAAATCGTGTCCCCCGAGAACCAGACCTGGTTAACCAGAACCAGAACCAGACCTGGGTCTTACCCACCGTTTCAGATGCAGCATCAGGATCTCAGGAGGTTTATCTAAACACGTGAGGACCGCCGTCTCTCTTCTCAGACCACATTCTGAACAGAGCACCTGCTCCGTCCCCGTCAGGACCGTCTCCTCGAAGAACAGAGACAAGCAGTCCTGCACCAGCACAGAGGGGACAACATGAGGCTGGAGACCACCGGAGCGAGGAGACCCACCAGAGGACCTCTGCAGGTACCTGGATGGAGCATTTCCTGGTGTCTTTAGGGATGGGCAGAGACAGAACCGTGAAGCTCTGCCGGTTCTGGGCCCGGTGGTCGCAGTGCMGGCAGAGGGTCATGTAGCTCAGCTGGCCTTCAAACAGGTGGGACACCACGGTGGACTCGCTGGTCCAGGTCCTGTTCTGTTCTCTTCTCACCTGCTGTTTCAGGCTGGAGTTCAGATGACGCTTCGCAGCCTGAAACACAAACCRGCAGAAAGATTTACTGCAAAACTAAAAGATTATAAAAGGTTCATGATGAGCCAGGACCAGCAGGACCAGGTACAGTTCCCTCCATMCCTAAGTCCYGCCTCTACACGCTGTCWATCACAGCGTAACATGATAAATAAAATAAACAACAAACATCAACATGTAAATAAAAAGTCTGAAATTAAGTTTGATTTTTGTCAATTTTAAAATCAACATTAGCATATTTGATTATATTAGCYTTTAGCTACTGTATTGCTAGTTTGTGTTTAGCTACTCATTTGCTAATTTTAGTATAGCAGCTATTTTATTGCTTAGCTTTTAGCTTTTGCTCATTCTGATTATAGCTACAGTTCAAATTTTAGCTTTTGGTTAATGTTTTGCTTGTTTTAGCTTACAGTTACTCATTTCTAGCCATAAGCTACTGTTTTGTTCATTTTAGCTTATAGCCTCAATTTAGTAAATTTAACATTTCAGCTACTGTTTTGCAAGTATAGTTTTTAATAGCTTTTTTTGCTGTTCAGCTAGTTTTAGCCTATAGCTACAGTTCTAATTTGAGTTTTTGCATAGTGTTTTGTTCATTTTAGCTTATA
>NW_013952980.1:99718-103049 GCF_001266775.1 Austrofundulus limnaeus
CAACTGTTCAGCTAATTCTAGCTCTTGTTCTTCTAATTTTAGCTCTTGTTTATCTAATTTTAGCTCTTGTTCTTCTAATTTTAGCTCTTGTTTATCTAATTTTAGCTCTTGTTTATCTAATTTTAGCTCATGTTTTTCTATTTTTATCTCTTGTTTATCTAATTTAAGCTTTTGTTTGATGAAACCTTCAGGTTTCAGTTACTTATTTATAATCTGAGTTTAGCTGTTTTAGCTGTTTGAAAAGCAGCCCCTCTCCTCAGACATGGTGTTTGCAGATGAGCCGAAGGTCTCTGCACCTTCCTGAGGTCTTCGTGCAGCAGGTTGAGCAGCTGCAGCAGCAGCTCCTGGGCGTCCTGCTGACTGTAGTTGTTGAACTGGGGCAGGACCGAGCTCAGAACGGACCGGGTCTCGATCGGGGCGCAGATGGCGCTGCTGCCCAGCCACATCTTCTCCAGCAGCCGAAGGAAAACCTCGGCCACGCGGCACCTACACCTGCAGGACCAGAGGGGGCTCGGGTCAGTGGGCCCATCAGGTAACCGGCTGGAGGTGGGCGAAGGACCTACTTGGTCAGCTGTCTGCGGGTTTCTGGGTTCAGCAGGTGTTCCACCAGAGGAACCGAAGAACTCAGGCACTGCAGAACCGCGTTCAGGTAGCAGGAGTTCCCAGAGTTATCTAGTCCACAGACCCCGGGTCGGTTCCAGCTGGACTGGAGTCTGGATCCAGACCTGCTGCTGGTCTTCACCTCATCCATCAGCTGGTTGCAGCTTCTAGGGTTTGACCTGCAACAAAAACTGAACCATGGACCAGAACCACAGAACCAGAACCAGAAGAAAGAAAAACAGAACCACGGACCAGAACCAGAACCAGAACCAGAAGAAAGAAAAACAGAACCATGGACCAGAACCACAGAACCAGAACCAGAACCAGAAGAAAGAAAAACTGGTTTTAACTTGAAAAAATATATTTCTGTACTGATTTAGTGCAAGCACACAAAAACTAGCTGAACAGAAGCAACAACTAGCAAAACACTAGCTAAAAGCTAAAAAGAACGAAAAACAAGCTAAAAGCTAAAGAACAGTAGCTAAAACATAAGAGTGCTGGGAGGCTGTATACAGACAGCACAGAACTAGCTGACCCCTTTAGCATTATTGTAGCTAAACGTAGTAAAAGTAGTCAAAGTGGCAAAAGCACAACTAAAAGCTAAAAGTAGCAGGCAGCTAACAGCTAATTAAATCAAAATCTAGCAAGAATCTACATGTATCAAAAAGCTAAAAGTATTCATAGTCAGCAAGATGCTAAATGTGTTAAAAGGCTGTTTAAAATCTAAATACATCAAAAAGATAGCAAGAGGCTAAATGTAGCTAAAAGCTAAATGAATTAAAAGCTACCTGTATATAAAAACTAGTTAAAAGCTAAATACATCAAAAACTTAAATGTATCCACAGTGAGCTAGAAGCTAAAGGTATAAAAAGACTAGCTAAAAGCTACATGTATCCACAGTGAGCTAGAAGCTAAAGGTGTAAAAAGACTAGCTAAAAGCTAAAGCTAGAAGATGAAAGCAGGAGAAACTTTATTCTACTTTTTAATAAAGTTAATTCAAACTCGGTACCTGGGTTTAAAGAGGTTTGGTAAACTGGKCTCCTGGTACGAGCAGCTGTAGAGTCGTGGCAGAACTGGGACCCTGGTCCCACCSTGGTCCACAGACAGTCCAGAGACCAGAGTCCTGGTGAACTGAGCCAGCGGGACCCTCCTGCAGGAGCCCAGGCTCTGCAGGGAGTGCAGCACGTAGGTGTTGATGCAGACCATGTGCAGCGTGGTCCAAAGTCCTGGAAGAAAGACCTCGGACCTGGACTCTTTCAGGTCTGGGTGCAGAACCAGAGCAGGTCCAGTCCAGCCTTGAAGATGGGCRCAGAGGTTTGAGTCCTCAGAAGCTGGGGGGTCCTGATTGTGTGGGACTGATGAAGATGATGGTGGACTGGTAGCTTCTCCTTTCACAGCTGGATCTAAGTGAATACTGAGTCCTGGTCCAGAGAGGACCGTTTGGACCCTGCAGGTAGAACCGTCCAGCTGGACCTTGAGGTTTTGGCTGCAGAAAGGTCCCAGCAGATGTTGGACCACCTGCTCGACCACGGGTCTGGTCCTCAGCTTCTGGAGCTCAGGTCTGTACAGAAACATGTTACAGATGAACCCAGAACTCGGGTCGCACAGAACCGCCAGCTGGACCGGGCAGAGACCATCCTGGTGGGTCAGGGTGTACTTCTTCACGGCCAGGCTGGGACCCGGTCTGTGGAGGGTCCGGTAGCGCCGACACAAATGGCTGCAGAACGCAGACAGAGCTTCCAGCTTGTCCTCGTCCTCCAGCCGGGTCAGAGACAGGAGACGGGTCTGGATGCTGTTCCTCTTCAGGACTCTGTCCAGGTTTTGGGTCAGATCAGAACCAGAGCTGCAGTCCTGCCCTGGAGACACACCGGTCTGTAGGACCACAGAGAACCATGTCAGAACCTCGCTGTAGTCCTCATCAGAGACATGGCAGATCCTGTCTCTGCTCAGTGAGGGTCTACAAGGTCCAGGAGACCTCCTGATCARCTCCAGAACCGCCTCCTTATCCAGAACCTCCAGGAGCAGTTCTCTGGCCGTGTGGTAGACCTGGTAAGGGGGGTCGGTCTGGACTTTTGTGAGGGACTTCACCTTGTTGGACCTGAAGATGTTCGGTAAGCAGAGGTTCTCCTTCTGTGGGTCTGCATGGATCTGGTCCTCTRGGTGGGCCTCCTCTGGAGTCCAGCTGGACCCCTTCACCGTCAGAACTTGGGCCTTCATCTTAGTTTGTAAAGACAAGAAGAATCCCAAACCAGGGTCCCGTCAGAACCACAACGTTGGACCTGAACTCATCAGGAGACAAAAAGGCTGAAGAGGTTCTGGTCCTGAGTGGACCCGTCGGACCACAGAGGCTCCTGTAAAGCTGAAGAGGTTCTGGTCCTGAATGGACCCGTCGGACCACAGAGGCTCCTGTAAAGCTGAAGAGGTTCTGGTCCTGAATGGACCCGTCGGACCACAGAGGCTCCTGTAAATGTTCTTCACTGAGACACTCAGGAGGATCTGCAGCTCAGGTAACACACCTGGGACCCCCTGGGACCACCAGCACCTGGGCAACGGTCCTGACGACCAACAAACACAAGATGCTTTCAGCTGCAGACAGGAAACAACAACTTGTTTTGTTTTTGTTTGTTTTCAACACAACAGGAAGTTGAAGCTTCAGCTGTTTTCAGCTTTGACTCATTTAAAACAGATTAACTTTATAAAACTTTATTTACAGAATATATGAACTATTATG
>NW_013952980.1:103059-113540 GCF_001266775.1 Austrofundulus limnaeus
GGGTCTCTGTGGTCTCTGGGGGTCTCTGTTGGTCTCTGGGGGTCTCTGTGGTCTCTGGGGGTCTCTGGGGGTCTGTGTGAGTCTCAGCTCCTCTGTTCCAGAGAAAAACTCTTGTTTTTATTTCATTTTAGAGGATGAATGAAATGAAAACTGGTTTTGAAGAGGAGCACAGCTGTCGGCCTTCAGAGTCCGTGACTGGGACGACTCTCAGCTACCACAGCTAGCTGCAGCTCAGTATTTCCTCCTGGCTGTGGCGGCCATCTTGAACTGAATCAGGTGTGAGTGTTTCTAACCTGTCCACTGCTCCATGAGATGTTTTGCTAACAGACATCCAAACGTCCTGTGTTCAGCTCAGGTTCAGACTGATAAACATTAGAAAGTTTTGTTTGGATGAGTTTCTGCAGGTTTCTGTCTTCCTGTGCAGACGGAGGCAGGACGTCGTGATCGCTCCCAGCCTCCTGCCTCCGGGGGCGGCAGCTCCTCACGCTCACCTCCAGGTGAAATCTGTTCATCTGTTCCCCTCCGACCTTTAATTTCTAATCTGAGAACATCTTCATTTACCCAAACAGAGCTGACGGGTCATCACCCCCCTGCACCCCCCCCCCCCCCCACCACGCAGTAAAGTCAGGTTTGATCTCCTGTAGGAGTGTGATGATGTAACACATGTAGGCAGAGCAGCACACCACACAAACACTCAAATTAACACAAAACTTATTCACATCCTTCCTTCCAACAAAACAGAAAAACATTTTTATAACCTCCTGTTTGAAAACAACACAACTGAACACTTTGGTTTGTAGAACTGATGTTAATTAGAGTGCTGTGAGAAGGGGCGGAGCTAGACTTTCTGCAGGGGGTGGTCAAAAACAACATCCAGGATTTGTAAAATCAAGATGGCCACCACAGCTAATTCCAAACAGCTGTTTTAAGAAACTTTGAGCTGAAGTTTTGTGATTGTAACTAAGAATGATCACATGCTGATTGCAGATGCTAAACTCAAATTAAGCTAACCACTAATGCTAAAGCTAATAAAAAAGCTATAATTAAGGCATTTCTGAACATACACAGCTAAAATATATAAAGTTCAGTAGCATCAGAGAACAGTCTTTAACAAATTTAAATGTAAATACATTAAGATTATTGCTCAAACAGTGGTTGTTACATTCTTGTAGCAGGAGGCTATAGCTAATCCTAATCCAGCTATTGATCTGTTTAATGATAGGCTGACACCACTGAGAGGCGGGAGCTGGCCAATGAGGAGACTGTTCATTTGTGTTAGCATCGTAGAGGCTAGTGACTAGCATAGATAAGCTAGTGTTAACAATGAAGAGGCTAGCCACTAGCKTGGATAAGCTGGTGTTAGCATACTGTGCCTTGAACACTAAGATCCCCACCTACTTGTCATATATATTTTGGGGCGGTCCATCAGGTGACAGAGGTAGCACTACCCATCCTGGCCACCTCTCTGGCTCCGCCCCTGTTTATGAGGTTAAACTTATTATGGAAACTGTTTAAATCCATCCATCATCCATCAATCCATCCATCATCCATCATCCACCCATCCATCATCCATCCATCATCCATCCATTCACCATCCATCCTTCATCCACCCATCCATCATCCATCCATCATCCATCCATTCATCCATCCATCCATCTATAGCTGTAGTGTTAGTCTCCAGCGGTCTTGGTGAAACAGAAGGAACTAACAGAACCTGACAGTCTGGTTCTGAAGCGACTCGGTGCAGCTAACTGAGCACAAAGACAAAAAGACATCCTGCAGTAGCCGGTTGCTCATTATGGCTCCTCGGTGTCAGAATGTGTCCATATTCAGAGGCTGGCAGTGGACAGAACTAAAGTTAGAACACAAAGTGCCGTCAGAAATAGACCCCCGTCCTAAGAGACCTGCTCTTTAAACATTACAGAGTGTTCGGACCACCAGAGGATCACCTTTTACACCTCAGAGCTGCAGCGAACCTGTCACATTTACAGCTTCTGCTTTTCTTTCAGCACCCCCGCCCCCGCTAATGACCAAACATGTTTGTAATTAATGTTCTGAACAAACAAAATGCTTCAGCTCTTCATTAGGCAGATGTGAGAAACAGTCATTTATTTCCTGATTTAATGGAAACTTTTTAACATTCTGTTCTCAGAACTCAGTGTTCCACCTGCATGAAGAGGAGCAGCTCTTCATCATCACCTTCATCTCAGAGAYGTGCAGTTTTCAGCTGCAGACCCTTCAGACACAAAACACTTAAACAACAAATAAAACCAACAACATCAGACAGTTTGGTCCCTGAACTTCAGCAGCATGAAGACCCAGTTCTGACCGCTGCAGCTTCATCATCTCCCTCCTATTCAGGGTCGAGTCCAGGAGCCAACAGGTCCAGGAGAAACACCCAGATCCACTATGGGATAAAACTTGTGCCAACAGGAAATGAATCTGAATTGCTCAGATTGGATCTGAATGTTCATAATTTGACAAAGTTATTTTATTGCAGTGATTAATTTGACCTATATGTAGAAAATGTTACATTTACATGATGACATCATGGATCAGTCAGCAGCAGCATCTGATCAATATGTGATCCATGATGTCATCATGTAAATGTAACATTTTCTACATATAGGTCAAATTAATCACTGCAGTAAAATAACTTTGTGTGTTTTTGTCACTTTTACAGTGGATTGCATCAACTCTGTTACATCCAGAAGGGAAACTTCACCAAAGTGAAACATAAATCTGTGGATCTGTGTTTGATTACTCTGCCTGGCTTTCTCAAGGACCAGGATGTGACACAAACATCTGAATTATGGAACTGAAACTAGTCAAACTGAATTTTTAATAAACCAAAATACAGTTTCAAAGTAAATTAATTCAGATACAAAACTTTAAATTCAGTTTCAGTTTAGTGAAATTTATTTTCAAACCAATGAATTCTGTTTCAAATTATGAACATTCAGATTCAATCTGAGCGATTCAGATTCAGTTCCTGTTGGCACAACATTGATCCCATAGACCTCCCTCTCCACATGTCCTCCAAAGCGAGGCGTCCTGATCAGCTGAGTCCTTCAGAGCCCATGTGTTCAGGTGGAACTCTGACAGATAATCATCTTTTGTTTGTTAATAAACGACTGAAGAGGAGGGACAACGTGGAGGTTCAGCGAGGAGGAAAACAGCCACTCAGCATGACGAAGCAAAAATAAATCRGTCCGGTTTCACAACAGAGACGGCCTTTGGTCACAGACGTTCTGACCCGTCTGAAGTTCACGGAGACATGAGAAGATTAACAGCAGAGGCCAACTTAAAAACAGTTTAATAAATAAACTCATCTGTCAATCAAAGACAGAAAACTAAGCTGCTGAGGCAGATGATTTATGTCCCATCAAATAAATACATTAAAAACCAGCTCCTTTATATTTTAACTGAAATGATTATTAGTTGTGAGTCTGCTGACACGCAGCCAGTGTTGACTTTGTCCAGTTGGTTTATAAACATTTGACAAAAACAACAAAATGACATAAACGCACAGACACACTATTTTATTTTATTTTATTATTGTCTGAGCGCTGAGTCAGCAATCATTGTTTTATTTTGCCATGATTTCTTTTTACAATCTAACTGCTGCAGATTAACTTTGTGCTATTTTAGCTGTTTTTAAATCAGAATGTTCAGCTTGTTTAGCAGATAGCTATAACTGTTGGTTTTTGTAACGTTGATATTTTTCTAAATATTTAACTTTATATACAAATATTTTCTTTAATACAAAACTCTCAATCCTTTCAAAAACATTATTTTTTAAAATCGACTTCAGCATACCACTTACACTAGAACGACTAATACTCCTGATGCTAATGCTACAACTGCTAATACTCCTGATGCTAATGCTACAACTGCTAATGCTCCTGATGCTACAACTGCTAATACTCCTGATGCTAATGCTACAACTGCTAATACTCCTAATGCTACAACTGCTAATACTCCTGATGCTAATGCTACAACTACTCATACTCCTGATGCTAATGCTACAACTGCTAATACTCCTGATGCTAATGCTACAACTGCTCATACTCCTGATGCTAATGCTACAACTGCTAATACTCCTGATGCTAATGCTACAACTGCTCATACTCCTGATGCTAATGCTACAGCTGCTAATACTCCTGATGCTAATGCTACAACTGCTGATACTCCTGATGCTAATGCTACAACTACTCATACTCCTGATGCTAATGCTACAACTGCTGATACTCCTGATGCTAATGCTACAACTGCTCATACTCCTGATGCTAATGCTACAACTGCTCATACTCCTGATGCTAATGCTACAACTGCTAAAACTCCTGATGCTAATGCTACAACTGTTAATGCTCCATATGCTAATGCTACAACTGCTAAAACTCCTGATGCTAATGCTACAACTGCTAATGCTCCTGATGCTAATGCTACAACTGCTAATACTCCTGATGCTAATGCTACAACTGCTAATACTCCTGATGCTAATGCTACAACTGCTAATACTCCTGATGCTAATGCTACTGCTGCTGATCTTGATATATGTTACAGGATTGGGCGTCACGTGACATGGGCATACTTCGCAAGGGGGATTTTTATGTATTGAGCTAATGCTAACACTAACCATTGAAATCAATGAGCAGAACGTAGCGGGGCGCAAACAAACGGTTTATAAATGTACAAATGGTACAAGTACTTTGCTATAAACTGCAGAAATTGTTACAACACCTTTGCAAGAGCTAAAAGGTTATGTTTCACAGGTAAATATTATGCATATTTAACCTGAATTTATTATTTTAATCATAAAACCTGTACGCTAACATTAAAAAGCTGCAATGTTCATCTTTAACCTTATTTAGAAACAATTTTACATTGTCAAAATAAAAAACGGTTTCTTCAATGCATAACAGAGATCCAGTTTGTACACGTCCATGTACCTAGCATTGCGCTAGCCTCACCCAATCCAGTAATATATATCAATGCTGCTATTACTCATGATGCTAATGCTACAACTGCAAACAATACCACTGCTAATAGTACAACAGGTAATAATACTTCAGCAACTATTCTGCTGCTATAAGTACAACCACCACTTGTGTTGCTAATTCTTGTACTGCTACTGCAAATGCTAATTTCATTAACACTATAAATGCATAAGCCTGTAAGTATGTTCATGCTAATTGTGCTAATTTTAGCATTAACACYGATACAGCTAAAGCTGAGCTACTGCTATAGCCATTTGTTAGTTTAGCTTGTAGCTAGTATTTTCTTTTAGCTATTTTTTTCACTTTTAGGTTTTGATGGCATTGTACTTTTAGCTTGTGTTTTGCTATTTTTAAGTAGCATTTTGCTACTTTAACATTTTAGCTAGGAGTTTGATTCTTGTAGCTTAGTTAGCATTTTATTAGCTTTCACTCTAGTATGAGTAACCAGCACTCACCTTTCACTGAACCATTTCTTTAGTTTATTTTTTTAGCAGCAGGTCTGTTGGTCTAACGGTGACTTCCGGTTTGTTTTCTCTGGGACTGCAGGAATCACGTGGGACAGGTGAGTTCAGGTCAGGTGAGTTCAGGTCAGACAAGCTGAAAAAATGCACGTGTTGTTACTTATTTTCCTGTTGTCACTTATTCACAGCTCCCAGCAGAACCTGCAGACCTGTGGACCACCAGCCCTTATTTTTCCAAAACAAAGGTGACCTTTCTGAGGACGTGCATTTTTCCACAGCAGCTCGTCTCGACTCAGGTTGATCTAAACCTGTGTTTAAAGACCAACCAGGAAGGAGCAGAGCAGTGATCAGACCTGCAGCTCTTCTGGTCCAAATGCTCATAAATTAGTATCATAAATGAATAAATATCCTGGTTCAGTGTGCAGAAAACRAGATGTTCCTGTTGGAGCCAAACATTCATCTTTACAATAAATAATATTCAATAATGACAGATTAGGATTAAAGGAACCATTACTTTATTTGAAACCTGCTGAKTTTTATAACTTCAGAGTCGATCTTTTTTTCAGCAGGAAGTCATCAGGATTAATTAACATTTATTTTTTGTGTTAATCAGGTTGTTTTTGTTGGTTATAAAACCTGCAGCTCATATAAAGCCTCATCTCTTCCCGATTCTTCACTTTAAACTCCAGCTGGGAAAAATAAACAATAATTTCAACAAATAAACTTTGTTTTAGAGGAAAATYAACCAGTTTTACAAGATGTTCATCTCATGGGTCCGATTCATTTAGGTTTAGTTTGATATTTAAATATTTGGGAAAATTTTAAAACTCAAAAAGATGTACCAGTTACATTTTAACTAACCGATAAAACGGTTAGTTTGCTCATGTAAATTGGCAGTGGCGGCCATCTTGAATCAGAGTTTCACATTAAAATCAGTCCTGTTTAACGGAGAAAAAACAAAAGAAATAAAAAAAGTCTTCGCCAGTAAATTTTATTTGGAGATATTTTGTAGAACAGAGAAACCAATGATTACAAAATAAAGTTTGTAAGTGTTCTACATGCTACACCTTAACCTAATTCATCATGCTTGTCTGGGGRAAAAAGAAAAACAAAGTACAATAAAAACAGACGTTACACTCAACATTACTCTGATGTACCTTTCTGTCTCCACGCTTCRCTGTGACTTCAGATAAAAACAAACTAAGACTTTTCAGCGCTTTGCTTCAACAGACAGAAGTTTTCCTGCTGAAGACTTAAAGCAGGTAGAATTTAAAAAACAAAAACAAACAGAACGATACCCAGGAGGCGGCTGATGAAAAATGGAAAGCTTCTTCTCCAACAGAACACGTGAACTTCACGTCCGACCCTTAAAACAAACGCGCACATCCTTAGTGCCGAAATGAAAACGGAAGTTCGTCCAACTCTTCAATAATCACATCGACAAAACACAAGTTCAAATAAATATCGCACATCTGCTAGAAATAAATAATGATTACTGAAAACACCTCACTAGGTTAAATGCTGAACAGAATGTGGTCGGAGACCGCTTCACTTCATGGTACGAGGATGTAAAGCACTAGTGTGGCTTCGAGTGTCTCTCACGGCTGTTACCTTGAGGTAGATAACRCATTTACATTTAAAGAAGAATGGTTGCTGCTGGCATCATGTGTCAGATTTACAGTATGAAAGGGGTCAGGAAGCTTTCTTTGGGGAAAATATTAAAGTTAACCAAATAAAAAACAAGAAATCCCACCCACCCCGAAGGATTTGATCCAACCCAGAACAGGAAAGGCTGTTAGAAAGCACTTTAAAAGGCCCAGGTGATGGTTAGTCTGCCGTCCTTCCTCACGTCACATCAAGTTACTCGTTTCTTAAATCMTCCTCTGCTCTCGTCTACAGTACGTTCATGTGAGAGTGACATGATGGGTCGGGTGGTACCTGACTCGGCTGAGACTGCTGGACTCAGTTCATGAACAGAAGATGTGACGGAGTCTCAAAATGTCTTTAAAAGGTTCGACATTTACTTGCTGAGACTCACTGTCTCATCGCTCAGATTTTTATCCTGGTTTTAAAAATACATTGTGACGAAGATTTACCAGTCAGAGGTTGTCACAAGTATCCTCAACTTGGCCTAGTTTAGTCCTGGGCGTCTCAAACCAGTCTCAGTTTAGTCCTGGGCGTCTCAAACCAGTCTCAGTTTAGTCCTGGGTGTTTCAAACCAGTCTCAGTTTAGTCCCAGGTGTCTCACATCAGTCTCAGTTTAGTCCTGGGTGTCTCAAATCTGTCTTAGTTTAGTCCGGGACTCTTAAATCAGTCTCAATTTTGTCTTGGGTGTCTCAAACCAGTCTCAGTTTTACAGTAGGTATTTGAAATATGTCAATTTAGTCCCAGGTGTCTTACATCAGTCTCAGTTTAGTCCTGGGTGTCTCAAATCTGTCTTGGTTTAGTCCTGGGCCTCTTAAATCAGTCTCAATTTAGTCCCAGGTGTCTCACATCAGTYTCAGTTTAGTCCTGGCCGTCTCAAATCTGTCTTGGTTTAGTCCTGGGCGTCTTAAATCAGTCTGTATCTCAGTTTAGTCCCGGGTGTCTCAAACAGTCTCAGTTTAGTCCCGGGTGTCTCAAACAGTCTCAGTTTAGTCCTGGGTGTCTCAAACAGTCTCAGTTTAGTCCCGGGTGTCTCAAACAGTCTCAGTTTAGTCCTGGGTGTCTCAAACAGTCTCAGTTTTGTGGGAGTCTCAGGAGTGTTAGAGCTGTCTTCTGACACCTTCACAGGACCTCTTCTCTGCAGTAAACAAGTCCAGATCTAAGAGTCCTCTATAATAACTGAAAAACTGGTCCACATCTGACTGCACTTCATTAGTGTCCACCAGCAGATTAAAATAAGTTTTTATGAAATAAGATTAGTTTTACAAGACGTGCACAAGTTCTGATTCTCAAAAACTGTCTGCCTCGAAACTCCAAATTCAAAGAGACTAAAACATAAAGTTCTGGTATGTTGACTGGTCCAGAACAGCTGCAGCCCAGTGAGGTACCAGCGTTAGCGATGAAGGCGTAGACATGAACTCATAAAGGCCTGGTGATGAAGGCTCAGAGTGATGACAAAGAACTCTTTAAAAATAACAAATCACCTGCGAACTTCAAGAAACAAACGTAACGACGATAAAAAAGGTATGAAATGATTCAAGTACAATAACATACCAGATTATAAAAAATAAAAACACAACTGCCTACAAGTCGCACTGAGGGAAGAAAGAGATTTTCCACTAATTCAGATGCTTGAAGATGCTGCTGTAGGTTTTGTGGGCGATTTGAGGCGAGCACTTGACAGCACAAGGCGTGAGGGAAGCCTGGATGGATCTCAGAGGCAGGTCATCGGGGCCGTCGAAGCCGGGCAGGGCCAGAGAGTCCAGCTGCATATTAAGAACGATCTCTGCGCTGCTGTCCAGGAAGCTGTCGTCCAGCTCTTTCACCACCGAGGACTCCGTCTCCGAGCCGGCCACCATCTCAGACACGCCCTCCTCCTTCCTGCTGAACAGGCGGTCCAGGTAGCTGGTGTAGGTGCTCTCCTTCTGGAAGTGGTCCACGTTACGGATGTCCCAGCACGCTTCATCTATCAAGCAGCCRTTCTCCCCGACTCTTTCCGAGGAGCTCAAGTTTTCCCAGGGTTTAGCGGGCCAGACGCAGTCCGTGGAGACGACCCCCAGGCCCCCTCCTCCCAGCTGGGCCAGGTTCACCAGGCACTTCTCCTCCTTCTCCTGACTGATGGTCTTCGACACGGAGCTGGAGCGCGGGGCCTCAAGCTGGGAGACGGAGAAGTTGAGCTCGTTCAGGAGGCCCACCTCGCTGAGTAGGGTCACCTCGCTGAGCAGGGTCACCTCGCTGAGCAGGGTCGCCTCGGGACACGGTTCTGGCTGCAGGCTCAGTTTGATGGTGCTGGCGATGAAGGAGTCAAAGTCAAAGCCTTGGTTCTGTTGGCTCTGAGGCCGTTCTGTTTGGTGTTTCTCCTGGACGCTGTCCTTCTCTACCGGACTCTGGGTCTTCTCYGCCTCCTGCAGGGCCATCTGGGCCTTGACCAGCCCGTTCTTCTCACACTTGGACTTGGCCTTGCGCTCGGCCTTCTCCTTGCTCTGCTGCTCCTTCCAGTTGGAGAGGTCGATGATGAGCTTGGGCTCGTAGTAGTGGTTGACCTCGCTCTCCCTCCAGATCAGGTTGTCCAGGTAGGAMGGCGACACGGCCTTGTAGTTGCAGGTGTGGCTGCACTGCACCTCGCAGTACTTGTTCTCGTGGTGCTCGTCCTGCCACGACCGCTCCGCCGGGTGTCTCGCGGAGTAGTCGAAGGTCGGGTCGTCCAGGAACTTCTCCCGGTCTCCGTCGGTGTATTTACGTGGATCGACCTGAACGGGAACACACGGGTTCAGGTGGGAACTCCCACAGAGGAGCAGAACCATGAGCGCCACATACCTGCACCTCCTCTTCATCGGTGACATCAGAGAGAGCTCTGGGGTCCACCTGGACTTCATCGGGGTCATGGGTGCTGTGCAAGTGCCAATCAGCCTCTGAGAACTGGCTCTCATGATATCTAATTCAAGAACCAACAGGACATCATTCAACACTGAGACAACAGTCTGACCTGTGTGAGATAAATGTTGGACCAGCAGGAACTGAATCTGAATGTGTTTAATTTGAAATTAATGCWTTGGTTTGAAAATAAATTTCAYTAAATTGAAACTGAATTTAAAGTTTTGTATCTGAATTAATTTGCTTTGAAACTGTATTTTTGTTCATTAATTTGACTACTTTCACTTTCAGCTTCAGATTACTTGATCAGATGCTGCTGACTGATCCATGATGTCATCATGTAAATGTAACATTTTCTACATATAGGTCAAATTAATCACTGCAATAAAATAACTTTGTGTGTTTTTGTCACTTTTACAGTGGATTGCATCAACTCTGTTACATCCAGAAGGGAAACTTCACCAAAGTGAAACATACAGTGGTTTGCAAAAGTATTCATACC
>NW_013952980.1:114131-115796 GCF_001266775.1 Austrofundulus limnaeus
TGAAAGTAGTCAAACTGAATTTTTAATAAACCAAAATACAGTTTCAAAGAAAATTAATTCAGATACAAAACTTTAAATTCAGTTTCAATTTAGTGAAATTTATTCCAAACCAATGTATTCAGTTTAAGTTATGTACGTTCAGATTCAAGATTCAGACAACATTGATCCCATAAAGCAGCCTCTGTGACATCATTGTGTGTCCAAACGCACCTGTCCCAGGTGTGGCTGTGGCTCTGGTCCATGAGCAGGATGTCGTCCACTTCGTCCTCGATATGAAAGGGGTGCAGAGAGACGGGCTCGTCCAGGGGGAAGGAGTAGTCGGCCATATAGGGGTGGGCCAGGGCCTCCTCTGCAGTCAGACGGTCCATGGGGTTAAAGGTCAGGATCTTCTCCAGAAAGTCCAGGGCTGCGGGAGGAAACGAGACAGTCAGACAGGAAACAGCTGACCCCTCCCCACCATGAGTCCTGAGCGCGGGGGGGCGGGGCTCACCCTGCGGGCTGACGTCGGGCAGCAGCTTGGCGAGCGGCGTGTGAGGCTTGGACATGTCGTTGCGGATGAAGACGGGGATGACGCTGTGGAGCTCCTGCCGGTCTTCTTCTCGCAGGACGGGGATGGACTCCAGGATCAGCTGCATCTGCTCCAGCTCRTGAGCTCCTGAAACACAAAYGTTACACAACAGCCACTGGTTTAGCTGGGCTAAAAGTGGCAGATCACGGGAGCAAATGTTTGCCTGGAGCCCAGAGCAGGGCAGATTTATCCAGCTGCAGCTAGATTAAAAAAAACAACTGCTGTGGTTTTATCTGAACACGCCGGGCCGAACCAGCCTCTGTGTAGCGTTACGTCTTTAACAGAGCTACACAAACAGCTCAGTGGGTCTGAGCTCCACATTTACCTGCAAACAGCGTTGTCCCAGTCAGCATCTCAAAGAAGATGCAGCCAGCGGCCCACATGTCGATAGCTTTGGTGTAGTTGTTGGGAGAGAGCAGCAGGCGAGGAGAGCGGTACCACTTTGTGACGAGGCCCTCAGAGAGGTGTCCCTGTGGAACACAACACATCTTTGTTCAGAGGACAGAACAACTGGACTCCACCTTATCTCAGTTCTGAACAAGGCTTAGAAAACTGTGCATTCAGACATGATTCAGAGGTCTGCTGGGAGCCTCAGAGATGTTAGCAGACACACAAATGATGTGTTTAGGTACTGAAACWTGGTACTGTTTGATGCTACGTGAACAGATACTCTGTAGTACCGACAGAATTCAGTTGGTACTTATAAAAGTACTGAATTCAGTACCCACCTCTAGTGGAAATGGATCAAACATCAGACAGTGACAGTGTTTGAGTTTTCACAGTTTCTGAGGTTCGACCCAAACAGCAGAACAGTTCTGAGTCACAGTCAGGTGAGAAACCTTCAGGTCTGCTGTGAAACAGGAAGTCCTCATGGTGTGACCCCCTCTGATCTGTAACAGACACCCCTCAGAGGACAAAAACCTGGGGGTGTCAAACACATGAAGCCATGTCAGCAACCAGAGAGCACCCCCCCAACACACACACACACCAGTAACACCAACCTGCCCTCCTCTCTGACCAATCACAGGACACTAAACACAAAGGAAACTGACCTGTGTGTGTGTGTGTGTGTGTGTGTGTGTGTGTGTGTGTGTGTG
>NW_013952980.1:115837-121236 GCF_001266775.1 Austrofundulus limnaeus
ACACACACACACACACACACACACACACACACACACACACACAAGCATTAACCATGTCAGAACAGTTTGACCACTTCATCTGGATCACAACAGGCTCAACTTACTGGAGCTGCTGGGACCACATGTTGGTAAACAACAGGTAAACAAAGGTAAACAACAGGTAAACAAAGGTAAACAAAGGTAAACAACGGTAAACAACAGGTAAACACTAGGGGTGTAACGATACATCAATCTATAGATATATCGATTTGAAAAGTTCGTGTTTCAGTTAAATTGAGGCAAAATGAAAATATTTATCCATATAATCATCACATGCTGGATGTGAATCGATTTCTGTTCATCAGTTATTGTGTTAAATGATATCACATATCGATCACACACATGTGAACTGAATCAAAATCTCATCGTGACAGACTGTGATAGAGAAACATCGAATCGTCATCCAAACATATCGATGTAATATTGTATCGTGAYAAAGCTGGTGATTTACACCTCTAGTAAACAACAGGTTTAAAATAATCATATTTTAAGTCAAAACAGCAGATTTGCTGTATTTATATGACTCAGTCAGTCAGATATGCTGAGTGAGAGTGTTGTAAGATAAGGTGTGGGTTGTGTTTGGTGAAAATATGTACAGAAAATAAGCAGCAAAAAAAAAATCATTTTTTAAAATCTGGCAACCCTGAGATGGGCTTGCTCATGCTCTGATCATGCTGTGGCTTCAGGATCCAGTTACGTCTGAACCTGGGGAACAAACTGAAGTTTGTTAGGACCTCACGTTGTTTTTGTGTTTTTTTCCTAACAGCTACAAAGAGTGAGTAACAGAAACACTCTGCTGTCTGGAATTTATTGTCACTGTTTTTAGCTTTGAAGAAACTCCTGCTGTGTGTCGGCTGTTTGAGCCTGTGTGCTTTCACAGCTGTGTCTCACCTCTACGGGGGGCGTTACTGAAAAGTTCCACTGAGACCTGGTTTCAAGAAGTGCCGGTGTCAGAGAGTCCCGTCACCAGAGACTCCCATCACCAGAGACTCCCATCACCAGAGACTCCCATCACCAGAGACTCCGATCTCACCAGAGACTCCGATCTCACCAGAGACTCCGATCTCACCAGAGACTCCCATCACCAGAGACTCCCATCACCAGAGACTCCGATCTCACCAGAGACTCCGATCTCACCAGAGACTCCGATCTCGCCAGAGACTCCGATCTCGCCAGAGACTCCCGTCGCCAGAGACTCCCGTCGCCAGAGACTCCCATCTCACCAGAGACTCCCATCACCAGAGACTCCCATTGCCAGAGACTCCCATTGCCAGAGACTCCCATTGCCAGAGACTCCCATCTCACCAGAGACTCCCGTCGCCAGAGACTCCCATCTCACCAGAGACTCCCATCTCACCAGAGACTCCCATCTCACCAGAGACTCCCATCTCGCCAGAGACCCCGATCTCGCCAGAGACCCCGATCTCGCCAGAGACCCCGATCTCACCAGAGACTCCGATCTCACCAGAGACTCCGATCTCACCAGAGACTCCGATCTCACCAGAGACTCCGATCTCACCAGAGACTCCGATCTCACCAGAGACTCCCATCTCGCCAGAGACTCCCATCTCGCCAGAGACTCCCATCTCGCCAGAGACTCCCATCTCGCCAGAGACTCCCATCTCGCCAGAGACTCCCATCTCACCAGAGACTCCCATCTCGCCAGAGACTCCCATCTCGCCAGAGACTCCCATCTCACCAGAGACCCCGATCTCACCAGAGACCCCGATCTCACCAGACTCCCGTCGCCAGAGACCCCGATCTCACCAGAGACCTGATCTCACCAGAGACTCTCGTCAGAGACCCCGATCTTGCCAGAGACYCCRATCTCWCCAGAGACGTGTAAATGATTGGCTAGATGGCAACAAATCTGTATSAGTTTCACTGATAACAGCTCCGTGGAAACAGGGCCTGAGACTCAGATCTGTTCTGTTCCTTCAGAAACATCGTTCTCTACTTTTATCTTTTTATGCTACTTTAGCATTCAGCTACTTCTGCCTTGTAGCATTTCATTACTTTGAGCTGTTGGCTAGCGTTTTGCTCTCTGTAGAGTTCAGCTTCTTCAGCTAATCTCTGTTTCAGAATATTTTCTACAAACTGCAGATTCAACAGTTTCCAGTAAAGAGGACGAGTTCGTAAAAGTCTCACATTTTTCATTAAGTCTCGACTTCCAAACTATCTTTGTGTTGCCAAACGAGCCGCTGCTGGCACAGCAACTAGGTCAGACGTGTGCGTGYGTGCGTGCGTGTGTGTGTGTTTAACTTGTGGTGTTGAGTTTCAGGAAGCTCGTGTGGCAGAAAGGACCTCACTGAACCCTCTTTGTGAGATCACTGAAACGTCTCACAGCGAGTGAGTTCATGGATTTAACCATCAAAACCGACCCAGTTCACGTTAGTCTGAAGTCTCAGAACCAGAACCAGAGGAGTTCTCCCCACTGAACGCTGCCAGACGTTGGAAGGCAGGCCAGAACTGGAAAAATGAGTCTGAGCTTTAGATCCAGTGAGGTCCCCCTGAACAAAGAGCTGGCTGGGGGGAGGGGGCGGGGGCGGAGCCTGGACTGGAGAAGTTGAATGAGTGCACGTGAATTTTTGTCATTCCTGGTCCGGGGCCAGCACACAGGACAGCCTCGAAGGCACACACACACACACTTGTTCTGAAAGCCTCACAGGACTCATTAAAGTGGGTGTGTGGGGGTGGGGTGGGGGTGGTAAATGTAGGCCACAAAAACAGAAAAGCAGAAAGCTTGAGAAGAAACAGGAACAGGTCTGTTATTAGAAACAGCATTACTCAGAGCTTGGACTCGGTCACCCAGCAGCTGAGGCAGGATGTGTGAAACATGTCGTCACTCCTCCACAAACACACCGCTCCAGACACACACAGGACGGGTTGATTTTTAAAAACAACCACGAAGACACCAAATACACAACAAACACAAACAGAGAGCTGAACAGCAGCTTCATTATAACGGTTTTATTATTTTCTTTTGTCAGTTTGAACGCTCCTGGTCTGCAGGGGATCATCTCAGATACAACAACACACATCACAACTGTTTGTGTGTCTGCTGGGCTCAGTTAACTGTGGCAGCCATCTTCAGCTTGTCTTCACACATGATTGTGTGACGCTTCACAACTTTCACACTACTGAGATCATTTTACATCTGTATGTTTTTCAGCTTCTAACTCGATCTTTGTGCCGTTTCAACAACTCATCAAAACCTTCGGCTCATTTACGACAATCCTGCTGTGACTTTTGGTGTTTCAGCTCTTTATACTTTTTCAGCTATTTCACTTTAGCTACTTTTTTGCCACTGAAAATGAATGGAGCTGTTTTAAACGTTAAAATCCTTTAAAATGTTTCTAAATCTTTACAGCTCCTCACATTTTGTTCTGCTTCTGCTGTTTTTCACTTGTGCTGATTTCAGATACTTGTTTCTGCTAATTTTAGCTTTTTTCGGCTATTTCAACTAAAATTCTGGTTCTTTTGCTCTTCTGCTTTTTTTGTACTTTTGTGCTTTTTATGCTTCTTACAGATTATAATATTCAGGTATTTGCTGCAATTTTAGCTAATGTTCAGCTGTTTTTAGCTAAAGTTTTCTTGTTCAACCTAAAAACAGGTTTTTTTGTAGCTATTACAACTACGTTCAGCAAACTTGTGCTTTCTTATGCTAATTAAAGAATTTTCAGCTAAATTTTAGCTGTTTTACTTAACATTTTGGCTGTTTTAGCTATTTAATTACTGTCACTTTATTGTACTTTTATGCATTTTTTCTGCTAACATTAAATGTTTTTACAACACTTTTACTATTTTAGTGCTAATTACAACTTGTGGCTGCTATGTTTAGCTTTTTTATTATTTTAACTTTAGATCTGCTTGTTTTTTCTATTCCTGTGTTTTTATACTGTTTGTGTTTTCTTTCTGCTACTTTGTTATTTATGCTTTTTACAGACGTCTTCTGCTTTATTCAACTATTTTAACTTTTAGCTGTTTTTCCTGCTTTTTCAACTACTTTTGCTCCTTTTTACTGTTTTTCTGCAAAGGGATTTTTTGCTTCGTTCAACTGTTCACATCTGAACTCACATCAACACTTCGGCTGTTAAATATTTTCAGCTCAGTTTTAGCAGCGTTCAGCTGAAGTTTTCAGTAAGAAGCGTTCACACGGGTTTTCACTGGAAATGTGATTTCTCTAGTTTAATTTAAAATCTGACAGCTTCTCCTCACCTCACGGACCCGACCCGGCTCTGACAGAACAGACAAAAGGTCATCATCTAAAGTCTGCAACTTCAACACAAAGTTTTATAAGCCCCGCCTTCTCATTAGGCCCGCCTCCAGCACAGACCCAGCTGCAGACACATGGTCACATGAACACATGACTCATCCTACACAAGTCAGAACTGAAAGTGTGTCAGATTTAAATTACAGTCAACAAGCGTCTGGACGGCTCCGCTCGGCCCGGAGAGGTTCTGTCTGGGTTTGGAGCTGAAGGGACGGCACCACGTGAGCTCGCTCCAGACCTGCTGATGACTAATCTGAGACCCGTGTGAGCGTCTGACCGACCCGCCGCTGAGCTGAAGGAGCTCCAGCAGCTGCAGAGGAGACCGCCTGGATCTTCTCACATCACATGGTCCTGGACCGGGACCTCCACGAGTTTCACCTGGTTACACCCTGACTCAGGAACTGCTGCAACTAAACTTACAGAAACAAAACTGCAGTCGGTCTGTGGTTCATGTTTGTGACCCRTCATATCGAAATGAGGATTATTGTATTCATTCATGTACAACACGATCATCACTGTTTCAGATTAAAAAGCATAAAAATATAATCATCAATAACCTGTGTATAACACTATTCTTCATTTTTTGGAGGATCTTTACGGTTAAATTTATTGTATTATACATGAATACATACAATATATTGTAGACAGTTCATTCAAATGATACAATAAGGCATTTATTCATTATATTTTGACAAAATGTCATTTTTGCACTTGTTTAAATCAAAACCCTGTATCTGCCTGTTTCTCCACTTTTAGTAATAATTAGGGCTGTAAGAAAATATCGATACACTGAAATATCGCGATATTTCATTTCCCGATACTGTATCGATATTCTAAAGCCCTGTATCGATTTTTTATTAAGGTTTAAAATGTCAACTTTCCTGCCAGCCGTTCATTTTTATGTTGTAGTTCAGCCTCTGACCACTAGTTGGCAGCAGTGAGCCGACAACTAGTGGTCACAGGCTGAACTACAACATAAAAATGAACGGCTGGCAGGAAAGTTGACATTTTAAACCTTAATAAAAAATCGATACAGGGCTTTAGAATATCGATACAGTATCGAGAAATGAAATATCGCGATATTTCA
>NW_013952980.1:121500-127676 GCF_001266775.1 Austrofundulus limnaeus
GCAAGGCGATATATTGTGTAGTTCAGCCTCTGACCACTAGTTGGCAGCTCACTGCTGCCAACTAGTGGTCAGAGGCTGAACTACACAATATATCGCCTTGCTTACAGTATCGCAATATATCGGGATATATCGTATCGTGACCCCTCTGTTATGATATGTATCGTATCGCCAAATTCTTGCCAATACACAGCCCTAGTAATAATCCTCGTTTCGATGTGAYGGCTCACATATTGAGGTTTTTAACACCCAGGTTTAYTCAGAAATGAGGCTAATTAACCAAATACAAACAGAAGCCAGAAAAACCATCAACTTTTATATTTTATATTCAGGCTCTGCACACTTCCCCAGTCAACCAGTCCTAAAACTCAAAACTTCAAAGCMAGCAGCAAAGTTCAAACAGCTAAAATGTGTCTGCTTTTTTCCATTCAAACTAAATGTTCGGTTCTTGTCAAACCTAACGACAGAAATTATTCTCTGGGTTACATTTTGTGGCCCACCTCCTCCTCGTGAGAAAGGAAACAGGCGTGACCTAAAGAAGCCACATCCTGTTTTGTTTACTTCCTGCTCTGGAGACGTGCGTCACCCGGGGGAGCACCACATCACGGCTAATAAACATCTGGTGTCAGCGCCACAGAGCAGAACAATGGCTTTTACAGCCGTGGAAACAACCGTGGGACTCGTTAACACACATCTGAAAGGT
Organism: Austrofundulus limnaeus; assembly: GCF_001266775.1. Lineage (NCBI taxonomy): Eukaryota > Metazoa > Chordata > Actinopteri > Cyprinodontiformes > Rivulidae > Austrofundulus > Austrofundulus limnaeus. Next base: position 122,201 of record NW_013952980.1, read on the forward strand.
TTCAACACAAATCAGGGCCCTACCTTGTGGGAGTAGTGAGGATCCATGATGCGGGCCAAACCAAAGTCCCCGATCTTCAGAACCAGGTCCTCTGTGTTGACGAAAAGGTTGGCGGGCTTCAGGTCTCGATGCAGCACGTTGGCAGAGTGGATGTACTTCAGACCSCGGAGGAGCTGGTACATGAAGAGCCTGGCGTGGCCCTCGGACAAGGAGCCCCTCTCCAGCAGCTGGCAGAGGTCCGTCTCCATGTACTCCTGCACGATGTAGACCGAGTTCACCTCGGTCAGCGACGCCACGTCCTCCGTTAGACTGCGGCCGCAGGGTCCGAGGGTCTCAAACACCTGAGGACGACAGGACGTCATTAAAGTTCCTGTGTTTATCCTTCAAACACAACAAGTCAAAGAAAACATCTTTATTAGGGCTGCAAAGATACAGAAAATTCAAGGTTCAGTTCCATACTTTAGTCTCACGGTTCGATGTTTTTTTCGATACAAAAAGAGAAATGTCCCTGCCCCTTTTAACTTGTAATTTATATAAATTAATTATGAACATTTCTTTAACCTCAAAAGTACAGTTTTTAAATTAAATGTTGCTGAAACAGCAAGTTTCTCAGTGGATCTGTGCTCAAAAATACAGCCTAGGTGGAGTAGTCGAACACAGATCCACTGATCCTTCAACACAGAGCATCTTCAGAAGACATGCTGATAAATTATAAATCTGTATTGTTTGATACAAGTGTGTGTTGAACCTAAAGCACTGTTTGATACAGTTCTGTACAGGTACATGTATTGTTGCACCCCTAATATATATATTTAAAGAAATTAGCATAATAAACACATTCTGTCTCATAACTGTCAAATTTTCTCTTGAATTTGGCTCAGCAACGTGAAACAGGAAGTGACATCAAAGGGGAACTCTTTAAGAAAAGAAACTAGTCTTTATTTATTGAAACAATCTTATTTAAACTTTAACTCTTCATCTCTGATAGTGACTCAAAATAATCTAAAGAAACATCAGATTTTTCTCTAATTCTTGTTACACTGTTTACATGATTCCCCTCTGACATCACTTCCTGTTTCTTCACATGCAAATTTCTCAACAATCGTTCATYTCAATAGAGTGTAATTTATTTTGCATTATGTTATCTATGTTATCTTTCCAAAAACACATTTATTACAAAAATTTGATGCCACAGGCCCTTTAAAGCCAGATAATCAGCCGGGAGTTTTTATTCATYTGAACGTCAAACCTTCACGATGTTGTCGTGATCGAGCCGTCGGATGATCTTGATCTCCCGCAGGGCGTGCTTCACACTTTGGGGGTCGGTCAAGATGATCTTCTTCACCGCCACGCGCTTGTCGCAGTCCGTGTCGACCGCCGAGAACACCAGGCCGTTCCCTCCGTAGCCCAGAGGCTTCARGTCCATGTAGCGAGAACCCAGGTCRAAGCCGTGGATATTCATCAGGGACTCGAACTTCTCTGCCATCACGACTGATTTAAGGCTTTAAGCTTCGAACTGATGTGTGTTTCCAGGCTTTGAGCCTGGCTTTAGAGGAGTTTGTGTAAAAACTCCCCMGTTCCTTCAGAGGATGAGATAAGGAACCCCTGTACAGACGACTACTGAGCCCCCCTGTCAAACGTGCAGCACTAACATGTAATCAGATTTTCTTTCCATGTTCAAGAACAGAACAGGTAAACTAGTGTTTCAATAAGTAACGGAATGAACTTTAAAGCCAATCAGAAGAGGGAATAAAAAAAGCACTGGGATTACATTAAACTATAAAATCATTTAGTTACATCCTCACAGTGCAAATACATTCAGTGTGTGACTGGTCCTGAGCAGCGTTATATCAACTGAGCCTAACAGCACAGTTTTTATACTTTCCTAATATTTATATATATATTTCTTCTTTGATCACCTGATCTATAAATTTGAAAAGGGTCTGGCCTTTTAGTCTTTAATAAAAACGTTTACCCTCAATGATCAGGTGGCTCAAGCTCGCCACAGTCGCAATCAAAACTATCCTCCATTTTAGTTGAGTACACCCTGAAAGAAAAGAGACAAAGAAAGAGAACGTATTAATTTAAATGTTTCACCAATACTTATTTTTGTTTTCTAGGATAAACCACAACTATGAGAAATGTTGTACCAGCAGGAAGTGAATCTGAATGTGTTTAATTTAAATTAAATGCATTGGTTTGAAAATAAATTTCACTAAATTGAAACTGAATTTAAAGTTTTGTATCTGAATTAATTGTCTTTAAAACTGTATTTTGGTTTATTAAAACTTCAGTTTGACTACTTTCACTTTCAGTTCCATAATTCAGATKTTTGTGTCACATCCTGGTCCTTGAGAAAGCCAGGCAGAGTAATCAAACACAGATCCACAGATTTATGTTTCACTTTGGTGAAGTTTCCCTTCTGGATGTAACAGAGTTGATGCAATCCACTGTAAAAGTGACAAAAACACACAAAGTTATTTTATTGCAGTGATTAATTTGACCTATATGTAGAAAATGTTACATTTACATGATGACATCATGGATCAGTCAGCAGCAGCATCTGATCTATATGTGATCCATGATGTGATGTAAATGTAACATTTTCTACATATAGGTCAAATTAATCACTGCAATAAAATAACTTTGTGTGTTTTTGTCACTTTTACAGTGGATTGCATCAACTCTGTTACATAGGCTGTGTCCAAAACAGCAGGACGGGTCCTCCGAAGGTCGAATTTGTCGGCTGCATACGTCACAGCGCCGCGACGAAGGACGTCCAAAACCAAAGACTCCTCCGATGCGTCCGACAAATACGTCCTTCCTTTGGCCCGAATCGAAGGACAGGTCTGATGGATCCTTCCTGGCCCACCATATCCCATAATGCATTGCGGCCCGACCGGAGATTTTTTTATGCTAGTAATGGCGGACGAAGCGAAAGAAAAGAATACATTTAAATAAAAATATGGTGATATAAAAATTTTAAAAAAATCAGTGGTTGTAAATCTAATACTTTTATCATTTGTATGGACATGTTTTTAAATATTATTTTTTCGTCATAAAAAACGCGAAATAAACATGAACTTACAGCGGGTCAATTAGTTCTTCAAATGATACCTTTAAGTTAATTTTATAGTTTTGTGATATTAATAATGCTAATGTATTGATATTTTTCTAGTTTTGATTTAAGTTTGCTTGTTTAGCGTCGTCACAGTTGCTAGGTGACATGACGTACGCCGGGGTAAGGAKGGGAGGCTAGACCGTCCAAATTCACAGCCTCTTTTTTTCCGGTCTTCCCGGTCTACCAAGGACCCGGTCCGCCTCGACCGGGGAGTCTGGGTCCTCCGGAGGACCCGGCCTGTCGTTTTGGACACAGCCATCCAGAAGGGAAACTTCACCAAAGTGAAACATAAATCTGTGGATCTGTGTTTGATTACTCTGCCTGGCTTTCTCAAGGACCAGGATGTGACACAAAMATCTGAATTATGGAACTGAAAGTGAAAGTAGTCAAACTGAATTTTTAATAAAACAAAATACAGTTTCAAAGACAATTAATTCAGATACAAAACTTTAAATTTAGTTTCAATTTAGTGAAATTTATTTTCAAATTATGCACATCCAGATTCAGTTCCTGCTGGCACAAGTTTTATCCCAAACACAACTCTCTGTTGTCAGACGTTAGAAATGTTCCGGTGTTGTGTCGAGATCTGCTCAGTTTCCTCASCAGCAGAGAGGAGGGGGAACCGACTTGACAGGAGCACAAAACTCGATACAACACCGGTTAGAGCTAAGCCCCGCCCCTACCCGGTAAAGGTGCTCGTTGGTCCGGTTTGGAAGACGAGGCGATTAATTTCGGAGAAATCCCACAGAGCTCTGACGAAAATAGGTTACATGAGAACGTATCAACGCCACATGATAAATGACAAATAAATACTTTAATGTTGAGATTATAGCGCCGGGTTGGGCCTTCACCTGATAAACAGGCCGGCGGAGAAACAAAAAATAAGCCGAAGAAAAGAAAAGAACGGAGGCTGAAGCCGCTCACAACAGCTCCGTCGACTGAAACGATCACAAACTTACGTTCAGATCCTGACACACACACTAAATAAGAAACAAACCCCACATCTCTACACATTAAGGAAGTATTAGATGTAAAATCCGGCATTAAAGGTTAAGGAAAAATCGGACTATAGCGCGAACAAAGGAGCAGTTGTCGGCGGAAGGTTTTTGACTACGTGTACCGTTCAGCTTTCATAAGCGACACAAAGCCGATGTCGATAAAACGACTCAAAACGACAAAACCCCGCCGTGAAACCCCACAGACAGCGCGGGGAAATGTCRGGGATCACGTGTGACGAGTTACTTACAGTCCTTGTTCGTCGCATTGGGTGAATTATTGTCTAAACCGAGCCCAGACAACGACAGACAGCGCTCCGCTCCCCGGGATCTGCGGATCTACTGCAATCGCCATTAAGGCTGGTTTTGAACGGCTGCGGTGACGTCACGGCGATGCGTTCCGGGGCTGTCGGAATATTTACWATTCAGCATGTTTTATGAATTATCGTTTGTCAGTTCAAGAATAATTAACTATCAAATACAATTGATTTTAAGTRCTTTACGGTACTTGTTAAAACTGAAGTTATACTTCCCGGTAATTTCAATCAATTTGTATTTTTTTATTTTTTAGAAATAGAAAACAAGAGCTTATTTCCTACATTAATCCTTCATTTCTYAAAGGCATTACATGCTTATCGTTAAAAGCTTATAAAACACTGTAAGGCTTTTAAAATCATAAAATTGGTTTGATTTGTGCTCATTTCGTCAGGAGTGTCACTGTCACTTGAAAATCCGAGCAGACATTGAAAGCATCACAAATCATTCAAAACCTTTGTRCAGATCACCACAGAGGGAAATTTCACCTCAGTTATTGCGAGTTTTTGTATTAAAAAACACATTTAAAGAACAAATTAAAACAATTTCTACAAATAAATCATCTTGATGTAAAAAAGCGCGTTTAGTCACTGCAGAATCAGAAATGTGTTATTATAATTTTATTATATGACTGCTCTGTACTCATTTCTCTGTTTCTCCAGTAAAACCCTATCATGTATCTACAGTTGTTTCTTTTCTATTGTACAGTGTCCTTGGGTGTCCTGGAAGGCTCTTTATAAATAAAATGCATTGTTATTATTTTTTTGTACAAGGCTAAGGCTGTTTGAAAATACAGCTATCTTTTCAACTGTTCCAACAAAACTTTGAAAGATAGTCAAATAAAATTCTAAATGGTAAATTGAAGAACTTGTGCAAGGAGATAGCACAGTTTCTGTGCAGGAATGAGACAGCAAGGAAACACAGACAGCTCTCCAGGAGCGAGCTTACCTTATCTGGTCAGTCTAACATGTTTCTGCACTGTCTGTCAGAAAGGGTGGAGGTCTCTTCATGACAAATTTACAAAATATCACTTGTCCTCGGCAAC
>NW_013952980.1:127800-133011 GCF_001266775.1 Austrofundulus limnaeus
AATTTAGAGAGCCTAATATTGCTTTCATTAGATGTTTTTAGACTCTGCGGGACTTCTCTTGGTTCTGAAGAAGGTTATGTAACTGGACCTGCTGCAGGACAGCTGCAGAGACATTTATCAGAACTTTCAGATGAAGACAGAACCGTTTCTGATAATTATCTTTCATTAAAAACATAAAATGCATTAAATGTAGACCCAGCTTTCTTTTCATTCATCTCCACAGCTCACATTCACCGTTGTTGTGTTCCTTCTCTGCATTTAATCCGTTGTTTTCATGATGTTTGCTCCAGGTGACATCTGTTAATCCGTCTGTTTGTTTTTGCATTTGATGGGAATTAATGTTGTTTTCAGATTAGAGCGCTGGATTGCATCAGACTATCGTCCCGTCAGTGAGAAAATCCTTGGCTGGGGTCAGTCAGTGCAGCCTGCAGCTTTAAAGAGTCCATCTGGTGCCGAGATGCTCTGTGTCTGACGCCCTCCCGCATCGTAAAAAAACAAGAAATAAATGAAGGAAATAAAGATTTTCCTGCTCATGTCCCTCATTCAGACCCTGTGGATCCTGGTCCAGATGGTCCAGACCCTGTGGCTCCTGGTCCAGATGGTCCAGACCCTGTACACGCCGGTCCAGACTCTCTCTCTCTCTGGCTGCTGTGAATGGATGAGCGCATGGTGGGCGGGGATGCAGGGAGGCAGCATCACCGACGCAGCATCAGCATCCGCAGACTCCCCATGTGGGAGTCCATGTGTGTGAGGGGAGTCCATGTGTGTGAGGGGAGTCCATGTGTGTGAGGGTGCAGAGGACTCGTCCTGCCCTGTGGGGGAACACCAGGTCCAGGAGCACGGCTCTCTGCGTCCACATGAATAACACTAACGAAAGGTGGGCTTTCATGGTGGGCTTTTACTGATGCTAAAAATCATGTTTGTTTTTTGCTTCGTCATGGTTTTTAAAGTTATGTAACAGGATGATTTGTCTCGTTTCACATTCAGTTTGTTGCTTTTATTGAAAGGAGATTCTCTAAATGCTTTTGTTTTGCCTTTTCCTCACTGTTAGGAGCAGTTATTGCAAACGTTTTTATTACACAAAAAGATGATTTAAATGCATTTTTAAACTAAAACCTGTTTGTTGCAGCAGCTGCGGGAACTTTTCTCTGCCAAGAAAATAACCTTTTAATTAGATTTTAGCCTTGTTTCTAAAACATATTTTGTTTATTTCATTAATTCATGTTCATTTAAAAAACATAATTAAAATGAAAGGAGGCAGAAAGAAGAAAAAATCATATAACATCTGCTCCTTTTTTCCCTAAGTTAATTTTAAGCAACAACAATCAAGAATCAATAATTCTTGAGAGAATCAGGAGCAAAGCAACTTAAAAAGAGTTTTATATTTATTTTTTCACCCGATGTTAGAAACAGTTTGTTGGTTTTATAAAATAAATCTAAAATGCTCTTAGAAAAACTATAAAATATTAATATTACGACACAAAAGATCAAAGTGAAATACTCACTGTTTGTTTTCCTCCTGAAAGAGACACATTAAATCAGAAAATATCCTGTTTGAGTCACAGATTAGGGATTAAACGCAAACAAAATAAAGCCTTATGAACGCAGAATATTTGAACTTTTGTATCGTAATATTAATATTTYATAGTTTTTCTAATATTCTGCGTTCATAAAGCTTTATTTTGTTTGCTTTTAATCCCTAATCTGTGAGTGAAACAAGATATTTTCTGATTACGTGTGTCTGTTTCRGGAGGAAAGTGAGTATTTGTGCAGTCTGGCCTGTTTGCAGGACCTGCTGACAGTTTGAGCTGGAGGTTATGTAATAATCCCAATAAGTGAGTCAGATTAAAACGCTGGCCTGTGGCTGCTCTTTGACCCGCATGTGATAAATGCAGGTTATGAAACTCGGTCCTGATCGTTGGRGACATGGGTCTCCTTACACCCCGAGGCAAAGCAGCGAAACAAACTGTGGCTCAGAGGAAACCTCAGGTGTTCAGATCACCTGAGTCTGTCCCTGAAACCAGACCCACTTCCTGTCCCTGTCAGGTCTGTGGATCTACTCACCCAGGCTGAACATCTCCACAGCAAAGCGGGCTGACATGATGAAAACTGAGATTATTAATCCACAGAGAAATCTTCCTGCGTCCACAGAGTCAGAGTCCAGAGAGGTGTGTGTGTGTGTGAGTGAGTGTGTGTGTGTGTGTAGTCCTGCTCCATGTGCCTCCAGCTGTGAACTGGAGCTGTTTGGACCAGGGTTTTATGGACGGGCCGGAGGGGGGGGAGGAGACTGCTCCTGGTTTGGTCCTCCTCTCCCCCTCGTCTCCCTCATTCAGCCTGAAAACCTGTCAGAAAAGATTTATCACAAAAAAAAACTCACTTTTCTGTCCTCCTCTGGGCTGAAAGTATWTACAATTTGTTTTCTAACAAAATAAAAATATATTTGAACAGTTTACCTTAAAGTCTCATCTTTTGTTAAATGAGATTTTATTAATTAACCTAATTACCTTTCAGCCACCAAAACTGTTAAAGTCTGCTGACTCTCCGCTGCCAACATTAATTCAACAGTTGTTATCTGGAAAAATAAAGTCTGTTTTGATTCCGTAGTTTTCCGGACATGTTAGAATGTCATTCTGAAATGCAGGTCTGCACTCAGTGTAAACAAAACACTCAGCTCAAACACAGCTGTAGTCACATGACTGACCTGTTCGGCTGTGTGTGTAAACAAAACAACTTCGACTGTTTCTGTGAGTAAACAAACTTTGGCTGATTTTGTAGGTTAAATAACTCCCTGTTAATCTGTGCTCCCTTAAAGGATCCCTGATTAGTTGTAACATTAAACTTTATTTGATAAACATTTATTTTAACTGTAAAATAAAGACTGTAAAAATACTGTAGGCTGTTCAGTTTTTATCATTTTTAAAGTAAGTTTTTTAAAAATATATTTTAACACAGATGCAGCCATTTTATTTGCACACAAAGCATTCTGGGTAAATGATGACGTGGATAGGTCCTCGGTGCGAGGCTGCTAGCGAGCTATATCCACCCTGAAGGTTAATCTTGGACAATATCTGATGATCGACTCTTTTAAATKAAACCAGAGAGCGTTGACAGAGAGGAGAAGGTAGAAATGACTCAGCCTGGAACTGAAAATATGGATGGAGGACAACAGAGCTGCTTCATGGAAGAACAACCTCAGCTTAGCCTGTTAGTTTTAGCATTAGCCCCGATGCTATATTACCTTATATGTATTAGCTCGGTGCTAATGTGACAAAGAAACAAGCCAAACTGAGGTCCTCCATCCATATTTTCAGTTACACTGAGTCATTTTTGTGTTCCCCTCTCTGTCATGTGGATGGAGGACCTCAGTGACGAGAGGAGGATGTGTAACGCTGAGCTAATACATGTATATAGTGATAGCATCGGGGCTAACGCTAAAGCTAACAGGCTAAGCTGAGGTAATCTGTTTCTGTTTTTGCTAATCTGTTTCCTGATTTGAATATTTACTGTTTATAATTAAATTATATTCCTATATGTAGCATATTACTATTAATAACTTAATTTAATAAATTAAAGTTGATAAAGTTGTGAGTTTAAAAACATCAAAGATCAATGTTTAACAGACAAATAAATCCAGGATCTGGACTCTGAGACTCTGGTTCTGTGGAGTTCTATCTGCGGGGCAGGTCCAGGTCCAGGTCTTGGCACCTGGTCATGTTTGATATTCAAACCAGGATCTGGACCTGCAGTTTGTTACCAAAACACTGTCCTGTCTGTGAGAAGACGCTGTGGTTCTGAGTTTAATCTGCTTCCTCCAAACACAACGACTGATCTGTGCTTGATTACTTCGGTCTGATTGTTTGATTACTTCGGTCTGATTGTTTGATTACTTCGGTCTGATTGTTTGATTACTTCGGTCTGATTGTAGAGATTTCAGTTCCTCGTTAACTCCTCTGATGAAAGAATCATGGATCAGTTCAGGAAACAGAGAACTGTGTCCAGACCAGCAGTCAGAGTGCTGAGCTCAGCCTGAGGTTCTGCTGCGACTCTGAACATGAAGCCGAGGAGCAGAAAGAGCCGAAGCCAGCAGGAGAAAACCCACCGAACGTACAGGAGGAACAGCTCCTGACTCTGAGCTCAGACCTGCAGAACTCACAGGATCAGAAAAAGATCAGGCAGCAGGTGGAAGAGAGCCTGGAGAGGTGCAGGTGTGGACCAATTTGAGGTCCTGGTCCCGGTGTCCAAGGTCCTGGTCCCGGTGTCCAAGGTCCTGGTCCCGGGGTCCAAGGTCCTGGTCCCGGGGTCCAAGGTCCTAGTCCCCGGGTCCAAGGTCCTGGTCCCCGGGTCCAAGGTCCTGGTCCCGGGGTCCAAGGTCCTAGTCCCCGGGTCCAAGGTCCTGGTCCCGGAGTCCAAGGTCCTGGTCCCGGGGTCCAAGGTCCTGGTCCCCGGGTCCAAGGTTCTAGTCCCTGGGTCCAAGGTCCTGGTCCCGGAGTCCAAGGTCCTGGTCCCCGGGTCCAAGGTCCTAGTCCCCGGGTCCAAGGTCCTGGTCTCGGGGTCCAAGATCCTGGTCCCGGGGTCCAAAATCCTGGTCCCGGGGTCCAAGGTCCTAGTCCCTGGGTCCAAGGTCCTGGTCCCGGAGTCCAAGGTCCTGGTCCCGGGGTCCAAGGTCCTGGTCCCCGGGTCCAAGGTCCTAGTCCCTGGGTCCAAGGTCCTGGTCCCGGGGTCCAAGGTCCTGGTCCCCGGGTCCAAGGTCCTAGTCCCTGGGTCCAAGGTCCTGGTCCCGGGGTCCAAGGTCCTAGTCCCCGGGTCCCTGGTCCTGGGGTCCAAGGTCCTGGTCCCCGGGTCCATCATCCAAAGAGAAGACAAGAAGACAGGGTGGAGTGGACAGGACAGCAATGATGATGATGAAGACAGAAGAACATAAAGACAACACAGAAACAACAAACACAACAAAGAACACAAAAATCAACACAAGAAGCAAAACATAGCTAAAAGCTAAAAGTAGCAGACTGTTAGCTAAAAGCTAAACGCAGCAGACTGTTAGCTAAAAGCTAAAAGTAGCAGACTGTTAGCTAAAAGCTAAAAGCAGCAGACTGTTAGCTAAAAGCTAAAAGTACCAGACTGTTAGCTAAAAGCTAAAAGTAGCAGACTGTTAGCTAAAAGCTAAAAGCAGCAGACTGTTAGCTAAAAACTAAAAGCAGCAGACTGTTAGCT
>NW_013952980.1:133151-134728 GCF_001266775.1 Austrofundulus limnaeus
TAAAAGTAGCAGACTGTTAGCTAAAAACTAAAAGCAGCAGACTGTTAGTTAAAAACTAAAAGTAGCAGACTGTTAGCTAAAAGTAGCAGACTGTTAGCTAAAAGCTAAAAGTAGCAGACTGTTAGCTAAAAACTAAAAGCAGCAGACTGTTAGCTAAAAACTAAAAGTAGCAGACTGTTAGCTAAAAGTAGCAGACTGTTAGCTAAAAGCTAAAAGTAGCAGACTGTTAGCTAAAAGCTAAAAGCAGCAGACTGTTAGCTAGAAGTAGCAAACTGTTAGCTAAAAGCTAAATGTAGCATAGAAACCGGCAGCAGCTGAAGAAGCAGTGAATAGGTCTGAATGTGTTTCTGTTTGTGGGTTCATGACGGGTCGGTACCAGGAGGTTCTGACCGTCGTCCCCGCCCCGACCTGGAAACAGCCTGATGGATTTTACTCACTTCATTGATCCTGATCCGGATCGATCCTGGTCTGTGTGGAACCAGATCAGGTCTACAGGTCAGTGCTGCAGCTGCTGGACTCGGATCAGAACCTCAGGATGGGTTCTGTCAGTCTGGACTCTGGATTCATGTGAAAAAAAAAGAAAATAAACTTCAATCAAAAGAACTGACGTCAGAAAAAAAAAAAACCCTGTAAATTTCCAGAAGAAAAACAAGAATGAAGCAATGAGGGTCGGACCRGATCAGAACCAGCTGACCTGAGGTGACCTCTGGACCGGGGTGGACCGGGGGGGTCTGACTGTCTTCAGTCTGAGTCTCTGTAAACCTGGTCAATAACAGAAAATCTATAAAGATAAAAAAGAGCTCAAATATTTACAGGTTTTTTTTACGACTCGTCTGTTTTCTGATGAAATTATTCAGATTTTCAAACTAAAAGCTTCAATAAGAAACAAATTAATCTTTAACCTTTTAGCTACTGCTCTTACAATTTTARCTTCAGCTGCTGTCTTACTCACTTTAGCTTTCATAAGCTGTTTTGATGTTTTAGCATTTGGCTACTGGTCTGTTAATTTTTAGCTACCGATTTTTAAGCTGCTGTTTTAACGTTTTGCTGTTTTTGCTAATATAATCTTTAGTGTTCTGCTCATGTTAGCTTTTATCAACTGTTTTGATGTTTTCTCTTTTAGCTTCTGTTAAGATAAATTTAGCTTTTAGCTGTTCTTTAGCTTGCTTTAGCTTTTAGCTACTATGACAATRTTTAAGAACGAAGCTACTTTTCTGCTAACTTGAAGTTTTAGTTACTGTTTTGCTTCTTTTATTCAGCTACTGTTTTCATGTTTTAGCTTCTTTTAGCCTTTGATTCTTTCAGCTGCAACAAGTCAGTTTCAGGGTTTTAGCTCATATCAGCTGTGGTTCGGCTGTGGTTCAGCTGTCGGGGTTCAGACTGTTTACACACACGAGGAGTCGTTATTTTTACTTTTATTTCTTTTTATTGAAAAACTCAAACATTGTGAGTTTTTTTCTGAGTTTCTCACATGATGTAACTGAAGGAAAAATCCTGCAGGTTCTGTGTGTGTGTGTGTGTGTGTGTGTGTGTGTGTGTGTGTGTGTGTGTGTGTGTGTGTGTGTGTGTGTGTGTGT